>NW_007247412.1:479521-496315 GCF_000164805.1 Carlito syrichta
TTAATCGCTTCCCGCAGGGTCCCCGCCCCTCACGTGGCACCCCGCGGCAGCTGGCGAGTCTGGCGCCTGGCGGCCGCCCCCTCCACACCCGGGGACCGGCCTGGGTCCGGGAGGGCTCGGGGCGGGGGCGCCCGGCTGCCCGAATCGTGGAGGGTCGCAAGGCCGGGGAAGCGTCCGGGTTCCTGCCCGCATTCCCTGCCTGGGGTGACCTGGGGCCTCTCTGCGCCTCAATTTTCCTCTCCGCAAAAGAGGTATGAAGATTTCGAGTGCTTCCCGGACCCCCCGGGGATAGAGAGAGTGTTTGTGAAAACACCGGGCGAACGGCCACATGCCGCACAAGTGGCCGAGAAATAGATAACCCCGTCACAGAAGGAGGGATGACCAGGCTGGGCCCGGAAGGACCTGGGCCAAGGTTCCCGACCACAGAAGTTTAGTCACCTGCCCCGAGTCCCAGCTTCGGAGGCGGAAGACCCCAAGACCGCCGGCCCATGCGAACTGCAAGAAGACTTTCCGAGCCCGGCAATGCTGCGGGCCGTGGTACCCGGACGTTGCTATGGCGACGGGAGGCAGCGGCCGTCTCTCTCCATGGCAACGGGAGGGGAAAGTTTCTGCCGAATAGGGATGGGGGCGGGGGGGTTCCAAGAGGGTGCCCAGTTCCCGCCGACCCACCTCCCCGCTTCGGTGCGACACCTCCAGGGATCTTGTGCCTTTTCAGCAAGCGCCTCGGGGCTGGGAAGACAGAAAGCTGAACGGGAGGACGGAGGCTGGACAAAGTCGAGCTCCACTCAGGAACCGTGGAGGGAAGCCCAGGAGCAGGTTGGCCGGGGAGCTCCCAGGCGCCTCGCTCAGCCCTGGAGATCTCTGCGCCACCGTGGGGGCAGCGCGGCCCTGCAGCGCGCGGTCCCCGGGGTGCCGCGCCTCCACCTGTCGGCGGTGGGCCCCTCCCGTGTGGAGCTCGCCGGAAGCGCCAGACCCGGGTCCCTTCGCTTTCCCGGAGCCAGCAAGGAAACTTCAGCTGGAGCCTCCGGAAATCGCGGGGCTGATGTGTGCCCGGGTGGCTGTGGGGGAGGAGGGTCTTCCCTCCTAAGGAACACGCTGATCAGAAGTGACTCGGGCGGTGACTCGCGTTCCGGGGGGGGAGATTCGGAGCCCCGACTCCTGGCGGTCTCCACTGCGCGCCATCTGCGCCATCCGCGCCAGCTGGCCCTTGGGCTTGCGATTCCCGGGCCGCCGGTGCCCTGGGCACCAAGGGCCGAGCCGAGGCCGGAGCCCAGCCAGGCGGTGCTCCCGCCCCGGTGCGCGCCCTGGCTCTGTCCGCGGTGCTGAAGCCCCAGTGGATGCCACCGTAGGGTTAAGGTTGGGGGTTGGGCAGGTTCGCCGGTTCCACCGTGACCCCTGGCGCCCGTGATAGGGGAGGACCGGGGACTCAGGCGGGAGCCACGAGCAGGCGTGGGGCCGGCGACACTACACCATCCCGGCCACCTTTCCGCGGGAGGTGTTCGGTGGCTGTCCCAAGAACGGGCGCGGCTCTGACATCCCCATTCACCTTCCTGGTGTTTCTGAAAACCCACCTGAGGAGCCCAGATGGAGGAGTCGCTCCGTCACCTCCACCACCACTCGCTGCAGAAGATCTCGGTACCCGGGAGGGATGGGAGCTCCGAGGCCCCTGGCGACACGCTCATTAGCAGTTTCCGAAGCCGCCGGTTTGTGTTTATGTAAAATACAAATAAAGAAGAACTGCTCTCTGCCCGCGTTTATGGCAACTCTGTCACTCCGCGGCGATCTCTCCCTCCCCCTCTCGAGTTCCTGGGGAAATTCGCAGAACAAAGCGCCTTGCTTTGCCTTTGCAGAGAATGAAAAACACAGGACCTTTCCAAGGGCCCAGGCCTGTGATGCAGGGAAATCAATATTTTACTTACATCGAGTGGGGGAATTTGCATCTACACAGAAGGCAAAGGAGCTTGTTCAGAGCAGAGCAGGTGGCAGGAGCTGAGAATTAACAGATAATTTCTCATTGTTCCCGGATTCAGCCTCCACACTGGCAGGCAGTTTTGCTGCGTCTCTAGTGCCCGGGCAGCCGCTCTGGACCTGGCATTTCTCAACCAGTGCGAAGGAGGTTCTGCCCTGGCAGGGCTGCAGGAAGGGGCCAGGCTCCCGGGTCAGTCAATAGCTATTGCATTGGGAGTGCAGGAGTGAGGGTGTGTGAGAGACACAGATGAGAGAGACAGAGAGAAAGAAACCACAATAGAGACGAGACACAGAGAGATACACACACAGAGAGGCAGAGGATGAGACAGAGAGTTACAGGAGCTATAGAGAGATACAGAGAAACAGTCAGAGACACACATGTATATATAAAGGGACACATTCAGAAGGAGACATTACAAAGTTTTTGGTTTTTTGCATTAAGATGAAGCCTCACCTTAATTGTCTTTTTCCTGCCCCCCCCCCCCCAGGTCAATTGCTGATATCACTGTAGTGGCACGACCAGATACACAGCAGAAAAAATTCCTCATATAAAGATGGAAACTTCCTCTTTCCCCACAAGCCTAGCTCCCAAACACGCCTTTGCTTCATTCCACATGAAGAAACCCAACTCAGGTGACCAGTGTCCCACTCAAACCGGGGAGGGAGAAGCCAGGGTCCCACTCAAACCCAGGGAGGGAAGGAGATGGAAGTAAGTGGAGTCATCCCATCAATCTCATCTCTCTGAGAAAGACCATTCTGAGTTTGGGTTGAGGGGCGGCGAGGAGAGAAGGAGTACGGACCGTCAGCACGGCGTGGTGGCAAATAAGAGTATCAAATGGGGCCCCCGGAGGCCTGGGTCTTAGGACTGATGCACCAAGCCTGCCATGAGAGTCACATTCCCTATCTGGAGCTCGATGTCCTGATCTGAAGGTGGGTTAGGAGCTCTTTGAGTCTCATTCCAGCAACATCACTCCAGGATTTTATGTGAGGGGAACGGGGAGGCTGGGCATGGGGCAGTGGGGAGAAGAAGGTGGCCATAGGGCAGCCTTTCCTGGCTCTGAAGAAAGGGGTGGTTTTAAAGATGCTCAACCAAGCCGGGCTCGGTGGCTCAGCCTGTCATCCCGCACCTTTGGGAGGCTGAGGTGAGTGGATGGCCTGAGCCCGCGGGTTCGAGACCCGCCTGGGCAGCGAGACCTCATCTCTACAATAAATCAAAAAATCAGCCGGGCGTGGTAGCGCATGCCTGTAATTCCGGCTACTGGGAAGGCTGAGGCGGAAGGATTGCCGGAGCCCAGCAGGTCGAGGCTGCGGCGTCTGGGAGCAGCCACTGCACTCCAGTCTGGGCGACAGAGTGAGACTCCAACTCAATAAAAGAAAGAAAGAAAGAAAGAAAGAAAGAAAGAAAGAAAGAAAGAAAGAAAGAAAGAAAGAAAGATGCCCAACTCGCTTCTAGGTTCTCCTCCCCCTCATCCTGAGCAACCAGAGTCTGCCCCTCCCCCACCAGGGCCATACTGCTCAGAACCAGGAAGAGGAGATAGGACGGGTTGAGAGGCAGAGGGGAAGGAGGTTTGAGGCAGAAACCAGAGACCTCCCACTCCTATGCCCTCCTTTCCCCAGAAATAGTTAAGTGCTCGTCCCCTGCCCCCAGCCCAAGTCTCTGCCCTGGGGCAGGCTCCCAGCCTGCCCTGAGCAGCCATGTCCTGTCGAGTTATGCTACAAATAAAAGAAATTAAAATCAAGTAATAATTTTTCTTCCAAAAAATTGAACCTTGGTAGGAAATTGCAAATGCTGTAGGCGGGAAGAATGAGCTCCTTTGACATAAGCCGATGTGTCATACTGTCTTTCCATCTCAATGCAATTTCTAAATAGGGAGCCCTTTCCCCTCCCTGCCAAGCCCCCTGCAGGAATGTAAGGGAGCAGTCTGACAATCGTAGCTGGATTCTCTGATGTGCAGGGAGAGATGCAGAGAAATAGACACAAGCAGACCCACTCCCTGACGAGGTGGATAAAAGCCAAGGGGGCTCTGACCCAACCTTGAGGGACCCTGATCTTTCCCCACCTTGCTCATCCCCTGCTTACTGAGGCTTTCTGCAAAAGTGTTACGTTTACTCTAAAAAAAACAGACATCGCCGAGCACGGTGGCTCACGCCCATAATGCCAGCACTTTGGGAGGTTGAGGTGAGAGGACTGTCTGAGCTCACAGGTTCAAGACCAGCCTGGGCAACTTGGCAAGACCTCATCTCTACAATAAATCAAAAAAATTAGGCTGGGTGCAGTGGCTCACACCTATAATCCTAGCACTTTGGGAAGCTGAGGTGAGAGGATTGCCTGAGACATAGGTTTGAGAAACAGTTTGGGCAACTTGACGAGACCTCATCTCTACAATAAATCAAAAAATTAACCGGGTATCGTGAAGTGTGCCTGTAGTTCCAGCTACTTGGAAGGTTGAGGTAGAAGGATCACCTGAGCCCAGCAGGCTGAGGTTGCAGTGGCCTTGAGTATGCCACTGCACTCCAGCCTGGGTGACAGAGTGAGACTCCTATTCAAAAAAGAAAAGAAAAGAAAAGAAACCAGACATCACTTGAACCTAGTCTATTGCCGATGGGGAATGGAGTTTATGTTCTACATTTGAGGGTGGGGAGTAACTTTATACCATTATTAGGAACAAAACTTTACTATGAGTTAGTGATGGGATTTTGGCCAAAACAGCTTTATCAGTGTTTTCTTCAGATGTCACCCTCCTACCCCACCCCCATACCAACATGGCAGCCCTAACCAAGGCTGGGTGACTTCTGCAAACCACACCATTCCAATCCATCATTGGAATTTTCAGGAAAGACGCAGAAGACATCACAGAACCCCAAGTCCATGACCAGGTGTGTTTTGAGAAGTCCAGTCTTGCTTTTATTCCAGGAAGGATGCCTGGCAGTTCAGACAATCTGAACCAGGGGGCATATTTGCCTCTCTCCCACTTCTCCCCCATGTCAGAGTTCTCATCTCTCTTCTGTGCTCTCTTCTCAAGCTTGCAGTGTTCCAGATCAGATTTGGGAAGTTTGGACAAGGCTTGATACTTCCGTCCTGGCTTTGTGGTCAAAAGCAGAGTTCCATATGGAGAAGCAGAGGTAGGCTGAAGGTCAGAAGGCAACATCATCATTGAAACAGTTTTATTTTTATGTACTTATTTATTTATTATTTTTCAATTGGAGTCTCACTCCGTTGCCCAGGCTGGAGTGCAGTGGCACACTCACAGCCACCCCAGCTTCGATCTGCTGGGCTCTGGCGATCCTTCTGCCTCAGCCTTCCAAGAAGCCAGAACTACAGGCGCATGCTACCACACCCAGCTAATTTTTTATTTATCGTAGGGACGAGGTTTCGCCAAGTTGCCTGGGCTAGTCTGGAACCTGCGGCTTCAAGCAATACACTCACCTCGGCCTCCCAAAGTGCTGGGATTACAGGCTGAGCCACCGAGCCCGGCCCATTTTTTGAGTTGGGGTCTCACGCTGTCACCCAGACTAGAATGCAGTGGCACAGTCATGGTTCACTGCAGCCTTGAACTCCTGGACTAAGGTCTACAGGCACGTGTTACCAGGTCTAGCTAATTTTTTTTTTATCTTTGTAGAGACGAGTTCTCACTCTATTGCCCAGGCAGGTCCTGAATTCTCAGACTCAAGTGGGCCTCTTGCCTCGGTTTCCCAAAGTGCTGGGATTACAGGCAGTTTTAAAGCTAGACCTAACCATGGTGGGTCCAGGGCTCTCTCTGCATTGTCAAGAGGTGAGGATGACGTCGGTGAGGGGAAGGGTGAGCAAGGAAGTCAAGCTGCGTGGAAGAAACGGCGCAGGCGTTGGGAGTCAGGCAGACCTGTGTTCCAATCCTGGGTCTATCATTTCCCAACTATATTTACTGCTTTAGATGCTGTCCTTTGGCTTACAGTCTCTTCATCTGCAAAATAGGACAGAGAAGGCCTGCTTCACAGTGTACAAGGCAAGGGCTACAGAGGTGGGGTTAACTGCTTAGTATACTGTGATGGATCCGTGGCAGGTGTCAAACAAATCACAGTTCCCATCTCCTCTCTTCCTTAGAGAGCTCTTCAGAGGTTAAGGGGGCAAGTCCCTGAAAATTGCTGAGAAGGATCATAAGGGCTTAATTATCTCATTTGACCCTTATAGTAACACTGAGAGGCAGAACCAGTGGATGCTAATTGTCCATCGGTAGATGAGGAAATGGAGTTAAGTGGTCCCTGGTCCCGCAAGCTAGAAGGTGGCAAAGAACTAGAATTCAGGCCTTCTGACACAAGATCAGTGCCCTTCTTTGTTCTCCGTGCAGGAGGAACTTGGAGGAGCTATGAACACCTTTCCTTCTTTTCTTGAAAAAGATTATGATATTTTACGATTGGCTTTCTAATAAGTAAAAATATTTGGAAATAAGTTATAAAGTGGTGAAAGATTTCTTCCTGTGCCTTTTTGCAAAGCTCTTGGCTTTCTGACCACAGTCATTCCAATGACTTCTTGGACACAGTTGTTTGTCTAGAGGAAAGATAGTGTCATTGATAAAATTCAGGGCGGAGGCCAGACACCTTCAGGGCTCGGGACGTACTTGGTTGCTTCACTCTTGGCAGAGGTAGGATTCCTCAGAGAGTACCTTGGGGGGTCTCTGTTGAGCCTGGATTGTGTCCTGCGGTGAAAGCCCTGCTTCCAGGAAAGGGCCAAGCCAAGATTCTTGTAAGACCAGGACCCCACAGACTGGAACTCTTCCCACAGAGCCTGGAGAGAGTTTGCAATCTCAGGACTCTGGCTGTTCCACTAATGAAAGGAAACCAGATAAAATGCCAAAACTAATTACAGCGACAAATCCGAAAAGGCCCTGTTAAGACTAGGAAGTCTTAATCCTTGATTTCAACAGAATTCAGGCAGGAAGAATCAACAGAGCATGCTTTGGGTCAGGGACTTGAAGACCCTGTGCAACTGAGGGACTGAAGCTCCTGGAGAGAACAAATCTGTTCACCAAATTCTAGTTTCCATCTACTCGGTAGAATAACAATTTCTATTCCAGTCCCTGCGTCTTATCTACATTTCGCTGTTTGCTAGTGGCACAGAAAATGCCTTTAGTGAATCAGTACCCACCCAAACATTATCGATACTTCTGTATATTTGCAAAGTGTGGCACAGTTGACACAACACTTTTACATATGTTACTTCATACACCAACCCCGAGAGGTGAATATTATTATTATTATTATTATTATTATTTGTAGAGACGTGGTCTTACTATGTTGCTCAGGCTGGTCTCGATCTCCTGGGCTCATGCCATCCTCCTGCCTCGACCTCACAAAGTGTTGGAATTACAGGTGTGAGCCACCAGGCCAGAGGTGGATATTGTTGTCTTCATTTTGCTGGTGAGGTCCAAAAGAAACTAGAAATAATGGGCCTGGGATTCACAGCTAGTAAGTAGCGGGGCCAGAACTCGAGCCTATCTTTTCACATCATCCGCCCATTGCCTCATAAGGCTTTTATTGAGGTTCTACTGAGACCCAGTCTGTGCCAGACACAGGGGACACAGTTCTGTGCTGTTCCCTGCACACAGTGGCCTTCAATCACACAGAGCCCCAAGCACTGGGCTGTGCCCTAGGGAGTGCGTGCCCACCCGTGGCTGTGGAGAGAGGCCACGTGGGAAATAGATTCACAGTGAGTTTGTTGACCTCTTTGTTGCATAGTTATCCACACCCACATGGACTGAGGAGTTCTCTTCTGACATAGTCTCTCCACACATTTCCCTCCCTTCCTGATTCTTTCACTCTTTCCTCTGCCTCCTCCCAACCCCTCTGCTTTCTCCAGGGTTCAGCTCTCAGCCTTTCTTTCTATTGTCTCTGCACATTCTCTCGTTTGCTCCTAGAGCTTCAAATTACAGGCGCACACCACCACACCTGGTAATTTTTGTTTGTTTGTTCTTTGCAGAAACAAGGTCTCACTATGTTGCCCAAGGTGGTTTCGAACTCCTGGGCTCGAGAGTTTCTCCCGTCTCAGCTTCCCAAAGTGCTGGGATTACAGGCAATTGCCACCATGCCGGCTAATTTTTTTTTTTTTTTGTAGAGACAAAGTCTTAGTATGCTGCCCTGGCTATTATTTAATCCTCACAACAACTCTATGATTGTCTACAGTTCGAAAGGACCAAGTGAAAGAGCCAGAATGTAAATCCGTACAGTCTCCCTTGGGAGCCACACCCTAAGGTCTCTAATTCTGCCTCTGATTCATCTCTCTCTCCTTGCTTCTCCATGTGCATTTTAAAACTCCTGTTCTGAACAACTTGACCCCAGACCTTCTGATTCCAATACGTCCAAGACAGAATCATATTTTCCTTTGTAAACCTACTCCACCTCCTTAAAGAAGGACATCATCAAACCAAACTACTCGCCCGCCCAGAGCCCTCCTCAGTGCTTCCCTCTCCCTTGTTCACCTGCATTCAGTCCATAACTGAATCCTCGGGCTTCCATCTCTAAAATGTGTTGAGGCTGAGTGCAGGGTCTCATGCCTGCTATCCCAGCACTTTGGGAGGCCAAGGTGGGAGGATTGCTTGAGTCCAGGAGTTCAAGACCAGCCTGGGCAACATAGCAAAAGCTTATCCCTATTAAAAGAAAAAATGAGCTGGGTGTGGTGGCAAGGGCTTATAGTCCTAGCTACTCAAGAGGCTGAGGGAGAAGGATCACCTGAGCCCAGGAGGTTGAGACTGCCATGAGCTGTGGTCATCGTGTTCACACCACAGCACTCCAGCCTGGGTGACAAAGGAAGACCTTGACTCAAAAACAAAACAAGACCAAAAAAAACAAATAAATAAAATGTGTTGAACCCCTGCCCCTCGTCCTTGTGTCCACTGCCACTGCCCTAGCTCAGGTACTCAATGTCCCTCTTCTGGATCATGGCTATTGCCTCGTGGGATAACATGATTATGTCACACGCTCTTAAAAACCTTCATAGTCTTCCTGGGGCCTTCAGGACAAAGCTGACACTCTCCCGCATGGCATAGGGATCTTTTCCAGAACTGGTCTCTGTTCACCTACGTGGCCTTCCCTCCAGACATTCCTGGGTCACAGAGTGCTAATTTCTGTCCCGTCTCCTCTTTCTCTTCCACCCTCCATGCTTTTGCTCGGTTTGTTCCTGTCCTTCCTCTCCTCTATCTGCGCTCACTCCAGATTCTGGAACTTGGTAGTGGCTTGTCCCTCTGCCCTGAACACACCTACTCTTTCTCTCATCTCTCAGTTACTCCCTACCGTATGTGGCGGTGCATACAGGTTAAGGGTATAGGCTTTGAGGCTGGGAGCACTGGCTTATGTCTATAATCCCAGCACTTTGGGAGGCCGAGGAGGGAGGATTGCTTGAGCCCAGGCAACATAGCAAGAATTCTTCTCTACAAAAAAATTTTAAAAATCAGCCAGGTGAGGTGGTGTGTGCCAGCTACTTAGGAGGCTGAGGAAGAAGGATCGGTTGAGCCCAGGAAGTTGAGGCTATGATGAGTCATGATTGTGCCACTGCACACTGGCCTGGGTGACAGAGTGAGATCCTGACCAAAAAAAAAAAAAAAAAAAAGTAGGCTTTGGAACCAGCCTGCTTGGATTCAAATTTTGGATCTGCCATCCAATTAAATGAATAACATAGTAACTGTGTGACCTTGGGCAAGTTACTAAGCCTCTCTGTGCCTCTGCTTTCTTGTGCATATAATGGAGATGATAATAGTAATACTTCTCTCACTAGTTTGCTGGGAGGTTTAAGGGAGTAGATGTGTATGAAGAACTCAGAACAGCCGGGCTCGGTGGCTCAGCCTGGAATCCCGCGCCTTTGGGAGGCTAAGGTGAGTGGATTGCCTGAGCCCGCAGGTTTGGGCAGCGAGACCTCATCTCTACAATGAATCAAAAATGAGCCGGGCGTGGTAGCATGAGCCTGTAGTTCCAGCTACTTGGAAGGCCGAGGCGGAAGGATCGTCGGAGCCGAGCAGGTCGAGGCGGCGGCGGCCGGGAGCGGCCACTGCGCTCCAGTCTGGGTGACAGAGTGAGGCTCCAACTCAAAAAAAAAGAACACAGAACAGCCCCTTCTCTGATTTCCAGAGCTGACTCAGAAGTCCCCTTTCTCGTCAGCCCACTGCACTCTATGCTTTCCTTTGTCAGAGCTTAGCCAGCCACCCTGTCAACTGTCACTAGACTGTGAGCTCCTTGGACTGGGTTCTGTCTCTCGGAGAATCAGGGAAGGCTTCTTGGAAGAGTGGAGTTTTGAGGAGCTCCGTCTTGCCAGGAGAAACTTGAGCTGGAAAGAATGGGGAGCGCATTCATTCTAGGCTGCAGGGACCACCTGTGACCCGGGGTTTAGGTCGGCATCAGGGTGTCCCGTGAAGGAGGTGGGAGCAGGTTTGCTGGAGTGAAGCCGACTCAAGGACAAGGTGAGAGATGGGACCCTCGGCCTCAGGGTCCTCACAGTCCCTGCTCCATCCTCCGTCCTGCACCGCTGGGATTTTAGCAAGAGCCCAGTTGTCCCAGCCTGTCGGAACCCAAGGCGGAGGAAGACCCAAACCCTGCCCTCCAGAGAGACTCCGGAGATCCCTGTGAAGCCGCAGGCAGTGGGGGACACCGGCCCCAAACTTCGCAGACACACCAGAGTTTGGCTCCTGAGAAGTTTCTTTGTGGGAAGAAATCTCTTGTTTTTCTCAAGCCAGCCATCGCGTGGAGGGAGTGTGTGTCCATGGGGCAGCTGACGGGTTTCCAGGATAAATTTCTGAGAGTAACACAAAGTCATTACTGCACCATTAACGCTGCTAATGAGGAGGGAACACTCCTCTTTCCACTCCCCCCTCCTCCCTTCCCGCCCTGTGCTCCTCACTCTCCTTTACGCACGGGACCTCTCCCTCTCCTTCCCACCCTCAGAGCTGTTGTGGGAGAAGGGAGGACCCAGGTGGGGTTGTCAAAGATGCGGTTTTGACTCTGGAGTCTCCAGATTAGCAAAGTGTCCACGTAGCTGGGAGAGAGCAGAGAACCCAGGCGTGGGGACAGAGGAAGGGAGGGGCTGGCTTTGGACACAGCATCAGAAAGTTAAAAGGAGCCGGGCTCAGTGGCTCAGCCTGTCATCCCGCTCCTTGGGAGGCTGAGGTGAGTGGATTGCCTGAGCCCGCGGGTTCGAGACCCGCCTGGGCATGGCGAGACCTCACCTCTACAATAAATCCAAAAAATTAGCCGGGCATGGTCGCTCACGCCTGTAGTTTCAGCTACTCGGAAGGCGGAGGCGGAAGGATCGCCGGAGCCCAGCAGGTCGAGGCTGCGGTGGCCGGAAGCGGCCGCTGCACTCCAGTCTGGGTGACAGAGTGAGACTCCGAATGAAAGAAAAAAAAAAAAGAAAGTTAAAAGGGATGCAGCGGCAGCCCCTGGGGGGCAGTTGCCCTCAGGGCATATAGCAGTCACCTGCTCCCCCAGAGATCCTGTCTACCACCCTGGGAATGGGGGGTTTGTTCCAGCGGCGGGGAGACAGCCCAGTGCCAAGGCCAGGTCATAGGGCTGTTAGGGACGCTATGTTTGTTTAGACTGTTGGGTGGAACAGCTTCTAAGCTGGGAGTATATTTTGCTTCATTCTGAGTAATTATTTTCTCTACACACACACACACACACACACACACGCACGCACGCACACACACGCACGCGTAGGCCACATTCAGACACACACCTAGGGGGATTTGTCAGTCTGTCTTGAAAGCACCTGACAGACTCTGTGACACCATCTCCCCCACCCAGGTGGCTATTGAGCGTTTAGCATGCCTTGGCAGCCTTTGCAGGTGGAGAGTTCAGAAACCACTGAGATGATTAAGCAAGGGCAGCCCGGAGCCCAAGGACGCCTCTGCTCCCAAGTTGGCATCTTCTTGGTGGGCTGTAGAGACGCCCACTGACCTGGTGAGCAGAAGTCAGCGGAGGTTGACAGAGGTTGGCGGAGGCCAGCTTCACCGTCCGGGGAAGAAGGTGGACAGGGAAGGCCGACAAGAGAAAGAGGAGAACAAGGAAGGAAGAGGAAAATAGTGACATTCATGGCTCAAGGAGGGCCCAGGAACAGGAGGTTGCTGTTATGGGGCACGGATGCAGAGGACACTCGCAGGGCGGGCAGGCAGGCATGGGGGTGGCAGCCAGGCCACCACACCACGGCTCAGAGAAACCGCAGAGAGCCCGAAGCCTCCAGCCCCAGCGGGAGGTGGGCTGGATAGCCTGGCTTGTCTCACATCCAATTCTTTATGATTCTTGCGCATGAAAATCGCCCCAAACCAATCACTTTCCTCACAGCTGTGCTAACCTAGGGCGGGGAAGGATGGTGAAGGTTTTTCATTATTCATTGGATTAAACTGTTAGAGCCAAACAGCACCACAAAGAGAAGTCCGTTGTTTTCCCTGAAAGCTATTCTAAAATTGTCAACTGAGCTGGATCCAAGGTGGGCCAGGGAGGCTCCTGGCGGCTTCAGGCTGCCTTCGGGTGTGTGAGTGGAACTTGTGCAACGCCATTCTCTGTCACCCTCAACCTTTCTGAGACAGTCCCTGGCCAAGAAAGCATCTCCCACGAGCCTCCTCAATTCTGTTGACCCTCTCCTTCACCCACAGGGTGAGACCCAGAGATACCAACACTGAGACTTTCCTGGATTTGAGCTTCTTTTTGGGGCGGGGAGGGCCCCATCTTCCCAATCTGGGTTAGACTCCCCCAGAATCTTTTATTTCTGCTGTTTTAATGGCCCTCAGACTTTATGGTAATTGCTGATTTCATGATTTGTCTCCTAAGCCAGACAGGGACTAGCCCACAAGCAATATGAGGGCGAGTTCTGTTTGTTCACTTTGATATTCCCAGTCTATTACCTAGTAGGCGCTCAATGAATTTTAATTGGGTAAATGAGCTGAGGTAGGAGGTTCAAGGTTTGGGGGTGGGGAGGTTGTTTTTAGTTAGATTAGTTCCTGTTTCCCAAAGAAGGAAGAAAACCACCAACCGTCTAAAAACAAAGGGAAGGCTTGCTGACTACATAGCAGGAGGGGAACGTGTTCTTTTCCTCACCTGGAATTCCCAAAACCTGGGTCGCGTGGTGTCAATAACTGCTTTGAAGACATAGAACCAAGGCATGGATGTTCAGGGCTTAGCTCCGTGGGGATACTGGTGGCATATCGTGTGCTTGAGTAGCTTGAGCAAGAGTGAAGAATTTGGGGGCAGGGCAGAGAGCTCCCTTTCCTTCTAGCCATGGCCAATCTTTACAAACCTAGTCCAGCCATGCCGACCTCTCTAATCAGAACTAAGACAATAATAAACTACCACCTAGAGAGTTGGGTGACCTTCGTTTTGAGCCCAAGACAGTTCAGTTCCAATTGGCAAGACACAGCGGATTAACCCATAATTTAGGTCAGAGGTGGCCCTAGATCATGGCTGTGCAATTTTTTCAGTGTGTGTGTGTTTTATATATACATAATATATGTTTTAATGGTATGTTATTAAATATACTATCTTAATATGATTAAAATACTGTTTTAATAGTAGCTTCTGACTGTCTCTCTCCAAAGCTGATGACCCAGTGGAATGACCTATACAACACCCAGACATGGGTGATCATGAATGTAGGGGGTGGACTGGGGACAAGAGAAAACCTTTATTTTTCCCAGGGCACGGCCTGGGCCCCCAAAGATTCCATTTTAAGCTTGGACTTCTTGGGAATGTGCCTTGGAGCTTTGGGTATAGGTATATATATCCCTCCCAAACCTCTAGTTCCTCAACTGTAAAACAGGAATAATACGACCACCTTTTAGAATTGTCAGAATAACTGGGCGTGGAGTCTCATGCATGTAATCCCAGTACTTTGGGAGACTGAGGCAGAAGGATCGCTGAGTGCTAGGAGTTTGAGACCAGTTAAGGCAACATAGTGAGACCCTGTCTCTATTTTAGAAAATAAAAAAATAGAACTGTCAGGATAATTAAATATGGTAATACCTGAAAAGGGCATAGCATACAGTAAGTGCTCAATAAATGATTATTTGAACTGTGGTTATTATTTGAATTTGATAAGTACATACTGAGTGACCTCAAATCCAAGAATATGACCTTGATAAAGTCCTCAATTACAGGTCACCAGCTGAACACCTTACCTGCATGAGAACAGAAACTCCACAGTGGAAATTGCTGTCAGCTCCAAAGAGTGACCAACCTCCAGGTAGGGTAAACAGATGCCTTTACTGACCAAGAAACCTTCGGACGGCCCCTTTCTCTTCAAGGCTGAGGTGGCTACTAGTTGGGGAGGAAGGTCTGGTGGTTACATTGAGCCCTTTAGACATGAATTATGAATCAGTAACCTTTCCCTGTTTAATTACTCCCACTGTGGGGTGGTCTGGGCCCTGGCGTGAGGCCCCAGGAGGCAAATTCTGCTGGCAGCCAGCAAAGCCCAGGGCCTGGAGTTGCTTTCATCTCCCTGGTTTGGATGGCTTTATCTGTGGCAGAAAATTTTTCTCACTGTGATGAAGGTCACGCCCTAGTCTAGGGGCAGCCCCCTTTCGACTCTGCTAATCCCTTTGACCTTTGCAGAACGACCTTATTCTTCTATTAAGTTTGTTGACATCATTGCCAGCCCTTTTTTCCCTTTAAGTTGAATGTGCGGGTTCTTCATAAAGCTGTCACACCAATAGATCTGTGGGGCTCTTACTGAATTGATACATAGAAACACATGCACTCAGACAAAAAGCGTAGGACAGTGGATGAAGGGGTGACCCTCTGGGACCTGACAGGCTACTATTCTTCACAGCCTCTAGAGGGGAAAGATCAAGAGGTTGACTTTTTTTTTTTTTTTTTTTTTTAGTTTTTGAGTCAGAGCCTCACTCTGTCACCCAGGCTGGAGTGCAGTGGCACACTCACCGCCACTGCAACCTCGACCTGCTGGGCTCAGGCGAGCCTTTCGTCTCTGCCTTCCAAGTAGCTGGAACTACAGGCGCGCGCCACCATGCCCAGCTAATTTTCTTTATTTTATTGTAGAGACAAGGTTTCGCCAAGTTGCCCAGGTTGGTCTCGAACTCCTGAGCTCAGGCAATCCTCTCGCTTCCACCTCGCAAAGTGCTGGGATTATGGGTGTGAGCCACCGTGCCTGGCCTTTTTTTTTTTTTTTTTTTTAAATAAAAAATTTTGAGCATATACAAAACTAGAGAGAATAATAAAATGAAACTCCACATACCTGTCACCCAGATTCAAAACTTGTCGACATTCTCTCAATCTTGTTTTGTCTCTAGCCCCACCCCTTTATTTTCCTCAGGTATTTTACAGCAAATTCCAGAAATGGCATCATTTGACTCAATTCTTCTGCATAAACTTCTTATAGAAACTCTAACTATATATGAGACTCTAAATATATATGACTTTACTTATATACAGGTACTTGTCATCCCTAACAAAGCTAACAAAATAGTAATTCTCTAATACTATCCCATCCATTCTCAAATTACCCAGTTGTCTGAAAATGTCTTTTTTATAGTTGCCTTTTTTTTTTTTAAATTGGAGTCTCACTCTGTCACCCAGGCTGGAGTGTAGTGGCACGCTCACAGCCATCATAACCTCGACCTACTGGGCTCAGGAGATCCTTTTGCCTCAGCCTTCCAAGTAGCTAGAACTACAGGCACGAGCTACCATGCCCAGCTTATTTTTTGGTTTATTGTAGAGATGAGGTCTCACCAAGTTGTCCAGGCTGGTCTTGAACCCCTGAACTCAGGCAATTCTCTCGCCTCAGTCTCCCAAAGTGCTAGGATTACAGGCCTGAGCCACTGCGCCAGGCCTATAGTTGGCATATTTTGATTAAGATCCAGAGTGGTTGGTTTTTCTTTCTTCTTCCTCTTTTTTCTTATTTTATTTTATTTTATTTGAGTTGGAGTCTCACTCTGGCTGGAGTGCAGTGGCACGCTCACGTCCACCACAGCCTCAGCCTGCTGAGCTCAGGCAATCCTTCCCCCTCAGCCTTCCAAGTAGCTGGAGCTACAGGTACACGCCACCACACCTGACTAATTTTTTAAATTTATTTTAGCGATGAGGTCTCGCCCAGTTACCCAGGCTGGTCTTGAACCTGTGGGCTCAGACAATCCTCTCACCTCAGCCTCCCAAAGTGCTGGGATTATAGGCGTAAACCATCGCACCTGGCTCTTTCTTCTTTTTAAAATTTATTTTGAAGATGTGGGATACAACTCAGGATTAGGTAGCTAAGTAGTCATCGTACAGGTAAAGTTTGGACCTCCTCTTGGCCTCCATTTCACCTGGTCTAAGATCAGGTACCCTTACTGATATTTGTGCCCCCCCAGCAGTGTCCCACTACTGACAATCCCTTTCTTTTTTTTTTGAGTTGGAGTCTCACTCTGTCATCCAGACTGGAGTGCAGTGGCTGCTCCCGACCACCGCAGCCTCGACCTGCTGGGCTCTGGTGATCCTTCCACCTCAGCCTTCCAAGTAGCTGGAACTAGAGGCACGCGCTACCACGCTCGGCTAGTGACAATCTCTTTCTTATAATATTATGATAAATGTTCAGGGTCCCCTTATGAGTAAGTACATGTTGTACTCAGATCTTTGGTTCTGTGATAGATCACTGAGTATTATAGCCTCTAAATCCATCCAAGTTGCTGCGAAGCTCATAATTTTGTTTTTCTTTATGGCTGCATAATATTCCATTGTGATATGTACCACATTTGCTTTATCCAGTCTACATTTGATGGGCAGCATGGTTGGCTCCATGTTTTAACTGTTGTGAGTCATGCTGCAATAAGCATACATGTACTCTTTTTTATAGAGTGGTTGATTTTTTTTTTTTTTTTTTTTTTG
>NW_007247412.1:496335-509080 GCF_000164805.1 Carlito syrichta
CTCCCGGCCACCGCAGCCTCGACCTGCTGGGCTCCGGCGATCCTTTTGCCCCAGCCTTCCGAGTAGCTGGAATTACAGGCATGCGCTATCATGCCAGGCTGAGGCTTTGATTTATTGTAGAGATGAGGTCTCGCCAACTTGCCCAGGTGGGTCTCGAACCCGCGGGCTCAGGCAATCCACTCACCTCAGCCTCCCAAAGGTGCAGGATTACAGGCTGAGCCACCGAGCCCGGCTGAGAGTGGTTGATTTTTAATAGTAACTTCTGACTTTCCCTCTCCAAACTTGATGCCTGAGTGGAAAGACCTAGATAACAGCCAGGCATGGGTGGTCACGACAGGCATGGGTGGGATGGGGACAAGAGGAAAACCCTCTATTTTCCCAAGATAAGGCCTGGGCCTCCCCAAATTCTCTTTTAAGCTTGGGCTTCTTGGGAATGTGCCTTGAAGTCTTGGGTATAGAGATATCCCTTTGGCATGTCATAATGGCTGTCTTTTGGGGTGGGTCTCTTGTGATCTCTCCAGAAATGGGCTTGGGTCTCTGCCAAAGTCTGGATGCTGCCCTGTCACAGAAGCTGTGGCACTATGTTTCCTTCGTGGATTTATTGAATGATGATTGGGTACCTGCTCTGAGCTGAGAGTGGGGGGACAGACAAGGGACAGACAGGCCAGATGTGATAGGAGTTTGCCATCTGGTACTGTGATAGTCCAGAGACAGTATCTTCGCCTGATCAAGGATGTGGCAAGAGCTGCAGGAGCCAGAGGAGAAGGCCCCTGAGCCTGCCGAGAGCCAAGGAAGCCTTCAGAAGAGGTGACATTTGGAACTGATTCTGGAGGTGTTGAGGTTTCTGAGGGGTCCAGTGAGTCACATCTCCAGATTCTAAAGCAGAAACAGACACAGAAATCAAAGAGACATCAAATGGCTGCTGTATGACAGATGATGCTGAATCAGAGAAAACGGCTTAGATTTAAGGCCCAGGGAGCTCCCGATTCCTCTTTGTGAGTGATTTTAAATTAAATGGGTTGGGGGTGCCTGGAGAATGCAGACAACTGGATGAAACTGTGAGCAAGTACCATGCATTTGGTTACATGTTGTTGTGAACGGGTCAGAGTGTCATTCGAGTGGATTCTGGAGGGTGGTGCTGGGAAGTCTGCCTTCGACGGGCGGGGTCAGGAGAAGCTGTGCTCCTTCAGGAAGCCCTCATGGATGGAGAGAGAGGAACCTTTCCTGTTCATTCTGTGGCCTCCATGCCCTTGCTCAAGGTGATCTCCTGGCCTGCGGTTACTGCCCGAGTCTCGGCCAAATCATGTCCCTCACACGCTCTTCCTCAGAATGTCTCTTTCATCGCTCCTTTTCTCCGTGTTGAGCTTTGCAAACCTGCCCCATTCCCCCATGCTCAATGACCACTCCGACCCCAGACTTGAACGCTTGAAGGGCGAGGCTTCACTCAGACCCTTCCACGTTACATGCATTCTTGTTGCCAGTGTTAAGTCATCTCTTGTGAAAATCTGGGGGGCAGTTCCTGCAATGGGTTGCTTTTGTATCTTCACAATAATTTGCAAAGGTGTGTGCTCTTGGCAAGAGCTTGTCTCGTTATTAATTCATTCAGTTAATGACTAAATCACAGAGGAGTGAGTGAAAAACAGACTCCTTGCCCTCGTGAAGCATATAAGCTAATGAGGAAGCAGGACTGTGAACAATTTGTATATAATAGTAATATACTCTTTATAGTAATATAATAGTAAATCAGGTAGCAATAACTGCCAACATAAAAAGTTAAACAAAGGGTTCAAGTGTGGTGGCTCACACCTATAATCCCAGCACTTTGAGAGGCAGAGGTAGGAGGGTGGCTTAAGTCCTGGAGTTCAAGACAAGCACAGGCAACATAGCAAGACCTTGTCTCTACAAAAAATAAAAAAAAATAGCTGGGCGTGGTGGTGTGCACCTGTAGTCCCAACTATTTGGGAGGCTGAGTGACAGGATCGCCTGAGTCCAAGAGGTCGTGGCTGTGGTGAGCCGTGATCGTGCCACTGCACTCCAGTCTGGGTGACAAAATGACACCTTGACTCCAAAAAAGAAAAAAGGAAAAATTAAACAAAGGAAGGAAGAAAGAGAGTCACAGGTGATGCCTTTATGGGTAAGGGCTTTCAGAAAAAATTTTATGAAGAGATGACCTTTGACCAGAATAAAGCGAGGAAGTGAGACATTTGAATATCTAGAGGAAGTAAATTCTAGATAGCGAGAAGAACAAGTGCAAAGGCCATGCAGTGAGAATGTGCTTAGAATGTTCAAGGAGCATCTGGAAGGCCAGTGCAGCTTGAGCAGAACAAGAGAAGAGAAAACGACTGGAAGGAAAGGTCAGCGAGGTTGCATAGACTGTGCTATCCCTCACAGCAGTACTAGCCATTGGAACTTAAATTTGGCAGAATGGAATGAAATTTAAAATTCAGTTTCTCAGTTGCTGAAGCCTCATTTCAAGCGCTCAATAGCCGCGCATGGCCAGTGGCTACCATATTGAACATATTAAATAGCACAGATGTATTGAACATCACAGATATAGGACATTTTCATCATTGCAGAAAACTCTATTAGACAGAGTTGATGCAGAGCCTCGTAGATCTCCGTGAGGACTTAGGATTTTATTCTAAGACTGGTGGAAATCTCTGGGAGGGTTTTGGGCAAGAATGTGCCTGATCTGGTTTTCATTTTAAAGGATCGTTCTGGCTGTGTGGGGGAAAATGCAAGGAGGCACGGGTAGAAGTGGAGAGACCAGCTAAGAGACTGCTGCATCATCTAAGAGAGAGGAGCAGTGGCTTGGACTGGAGATCAGGGAGGAGGTGGTAGATGTAGCTAGATTTGGGATATATTTTAAAGGTAGAACTGAAGTGAATTTGCCAGTAGATTAGATGTGGGGTGTGCATGAGAGAGAGGAGTCAACAATGATTGACAGATTTTTGATCTGAGAAGCTGGATGAATTGTGGTACTATTTATTGAGCTAGAGCTTCCTGGGGAAGAGAGGTTTGGCAGGGTGGGGGTGGCATGGAAATCACGCATTCAGTTTGTGTGAGTTAAGTGCGAGGTGCCTGCTAGACATCCATGCAGAGATACAGGGAAGAAGCTGAATAATCAAGTTTGGAGTTCAGGGTAGAGGTCAGAGCTGGAGATAAAAATCTGGGAGATGGTCTTTAGAGCTGTGAGACTGAATGAGGTCATCCAGGGTACTATGGTCTGAATATTTGCGACCGCCCCCAAAAATCCATTTGTTGAAATCCTAACACCCAAAGGGATGGTGTAAGGAGTTGAGGTCTTTGGCAGGTGATTAGGTCATAAGAGTTTTGCTCTCATGAATGAGATTAATGCCTTCATAAAGGCGACTGCAGAGAGCTAGCCCTTTTTACCATGTGAAGATCCAGAAGGCATCATCTGTGAGGAACACCAGACCCTAAATCTGCCAGCCCCATGACCTCGGAATTCACAGCCTCCAGAACTGTGAGAAGCAAATGTTCATTGTTTATAGGCCACTTAGTTAATGGAATTTTGCTATAGTGGCTGGAAAGGACACAGGCACGGCCAGAGTGAAGGACACTGAGCCCTGGGCTCAGTTAGATGCCAGAAGGAGGAGCCACCAAGGTAACTGGGAAGGAGCAGCTGGTGAGGGGGGAGAGGAGGAGAGTGTGGTGCCGTGGAAACCAAAGGAACGATTGTTTCAAGAAGGATCAACTGTGCCAAACGCAGCTAAGAGGTTTTGTAATAGGAGACCTGAGAGCCAACCACTGGTTTTGGCAACATGGGGATCCCTGAGGACCTTGACAATGGCTCCGTCCATGGAGGGGTTGGGAGAAAAATGTCATTGGAGAGTGTGCAAGAGAGAACAGCAGGCGAGGCTGTGGAGATCACGAGTGTACAGTCAAGCTTTTCAAGAAGTTTTGCTACAAAGGAGCCCAGAAAAATGAGGCCGTCATTAGAGAGGATTGCGAGATCAACAGATAAGTTTTATTTTTTTAGATTAGAAAGCATAGTTTATTTAGAAAGTAAAATAGAAAGAGAGAGAAAGAGGAAATTTACCTCCCCAAGGTAGGAGAGGGGGCCAAAACCAAGAAACATGGTGACAACGACAGCTCAAAGAACACATGGCCATGGCAATGGCAAAATGGCTGCTGGTGGTTGAGTCCTTTTAACCCTTTCCCTTGGATGAGGGAAGGTCATTAGGTGATAACTGTATTTTTAAGATGAGAGACCTTACCGCATATTTATATGCAGATAAGGATGATCCAGTACGGAGGGGAAATTGATGATGTAAAGGAAAGAAGAGTTAGTGCGTACAGGAGCCATGACCTTGAGTCGGAGGAAGGAGGATCCGCTGCTAAGAGAGAGGAGTGGCCTTTGATGGAAGCGTGGGCACTCTATTCCTTGCCCCGGGAGGAAAGCGGCCACTATGGATTCGGTGTACAGGCAGGTTGATGGATACAGCAGTGGGGATTTCTATTTTCTCAGTAGAAGAACGTGCTAGGTCATCAGCTGAAAATGAAGAGGGACTCGATACAGGGGGGTACAAGGAGAGAGGAGAGAGTAAACAATAGTCCTCTTGGAGAGAGGAGAGTAAATGAGCCAGGTGAATGGAAGAGCACCAAGGGCACTCTCAAAGTTTGTGGTCATGAATTGAAAATAAGGCAAATCAACATGGATGTGTAATTTGTCCTGCCACGATTGTAGGTGAAGAGCAGGCGGAGAGTTGACTTAATTCGGATTGGGATTTTGCCAGGCAAATACCAGGAAAGGGACAAGGGCCTGCCAGTTGATGAGAACAATGCCAGGCAGCGATTCTGTGGATGACTGGGAGTCTAAGCTCCCATGAGGAGTCTCAACTCCTAAAGAGGGAGACAGGTGTGGGTAGGGGAATGGAGAGCAAAGGGGTGGCAGGGGTGATGGCTGGGAGGTCCTGATTATGGACGTGGTGGCATCGTGGTGGTGAAGAGTGGGAATCTGAAGAGAAGGGCAGGATTAGGGAGCAGGCGAAGGACCCGGAAGGCCAGGAATGTTTATATGGCTGTGGAAAGTCACCAAAATTCGTGACAGGTCAATCAGATGATGAGGTCATCAGTGAGTGCGGGAGAGACCACTGGAAAAGGGAGGACACTGGGTGGTCTCATCGAGTAGCCTGTGCTCCAAGAAAGTTGAAAAATCCGAGGGGGGCAGGAGGAAAAAAAATAGTCTGAAACTGGTAAAGAAGAGTAAAGTCACTGACCCCGCCCGGCTCCAGGGAGAGGCGTGTGCCGTGTGATTCTTGGTGCGAGGAGTGAGCTGTGAGGCGGACAGACGGGAGCCCTGATTGTATGGAGATGACATTTCAATGAAGGAAGTAAACAAATAAATATACCAGAGAATATCAGATGATGAAAGGTGACATGAAGAAAATGAAAACGTGATGCTAATTAATGGATGGCATCTGACCAGGGGAGTGTGGGTGGGGCCGTGGGGGTTCAAGTGGCCTGAACGAGATGGCCAAGGGGCTTGGCTGTCCCAGGAAGGAAAAGGAAGTGCCAAGGCAAGTTCAAACGCGTGACGCGCTTGAAGCGAGAACAGGAAAGCTCAGAATTCTTCTAGACTTAGTGGACTGGGCTCAACTCTGAAAGTGGAACTTTGCTGAACAAAGCCTCAAGAAACAAGAATCTGAGCTGGAACTGTTTGTCGACAAAGCCTAAGGATGTATCTGGACTGAAAATAACATTCTCGATGAATTCCTTTGTGTAGCTCAGAAAAGTTACAGTACTCCCAATACCTGCTTTCTATAAAGTGCTACGTTTTTTTTGCCTTTAACCAAAGTCTTCTTCCTTTGTCAAATCGAAGAACATTTTTATTCTGTTTGCATTGTTGGCTGAACGTTAAAATTGCATCATTGTTTTTCCCCCTCACTTGTTCTCTCTCTTTTTTTTTTATTGTTATTCAGTGCAAAACAAAAGGCTGTGATCAGAAAAAGACAATAGAGGAATGGCTGGAGGAAGCTTGTCAAAATAACCTCCTGTTTAGTAGTTTTGCTTCTGTTCATGTCTGACTTTCATATGCATAAAAGGGCCAGAAATTTATCACAAATGGCAGAAAATTGCATTCCATTAATTTCAGAGCCTTTGACTCCGACAGCTCAATCTTCAAGAGCGGTTGCTTCTAGGATGTTCAGAAATACAGAGACTAAAAGCTATTTTGCTTATCAGCTTTATATTTTAGAAGAATATATTTCACTACATTATTCAGAGGGATTTTGCTCAGAATCTCATCCGTTTGTTTAGAGTCAGCTTGCCTACATAAGTCCTTGATTTTGACTTGGAGACAGAAGCTTAGAAACTATGGGGAGACTGGTGAGAAGGGATCTCTTACAGGAACCAAATTAAGAAGAGTGAACTACCCTTCCAAATGGGCTGCATTACTTGAGAAGCAGAAACTGAAAAGAAAACTAAAAACCTTAGCATTGTTACCCACACTGTATCCCCGACATCTGTTCACTCAACCTTTGCTTGAATTCCCCTGATGACAAGGAGCTCACTACCGCCTAAGATAGACCATTTCATTTTTAAACAGTGTAACTCAGAGAAAGTTCTTTCTCTGTAAGAGTGAACCTGGACTCCCTGAAACATTCATCTATTGACCTTAGTTCTATCCTCCAGAGCTTCCTGCACATACTTCTTCATGGATCACAAAACGATTTCCTTGTCTGCCTTGGGCTCAGCATCCCTGATTGCATCTTCTTGGGATTGATGCTTTCGAATGTCTCTTCTGCAGCCAAATTGCCTTCTAAAATCCAAAATGGTCGGCCTCCAAGGCTGCTACTCAAATTCATCTGTACATTTATCTCATTGTGTTGAGAAACATCGAGCAGCATGACATGTCATCTGCAGTGGCCAAGGGATTAGAAACGCCTGTCTGCCACTCAGTTTCTCCAGCAGAAGGCCAGTGCTACCCTGCCAAACCAGAACTTTCCCCATTCCTTCCCCTCCACGGGGCCAAGGCCAAACATTACATAAGCACAGGAATATCTTGTACTTTTGGGGGATCATGAATCATTTTTGAAAAGCTGATAAAAGCTTTGAGCGCTCGCTCCAGAAAAATGAATGCACATAAAACACTGCAGTCAGTTTCATCAAATTTAGATATCCCATCCTGAATATCATGTGTGAACTGCACTCCCCTGCCACAGGGTGCATAGGATCCAGATTAAGAATTACTTGAGGCCAGCAGCTCAAGGCCAGTAGTTCGAGACTATGGGCAACACAGTGAGACCTCATCGCTACAAAAAATTTTTTAAAAATTAGGTGGGTGACATGGTACTGTGGTCCTGCAGACCCATAGTCCCAGGTGCTCAGGAGGCTGAGGCAGAAGCATCGCCTGAGCCCAAGAGGTCAGGGCTGTGGTGAGCCGTGATCATGCCACTGCACTCCAGCCTGGGTGGCAGAAGGAAACACCAACTCAAAAAAAAAAAAAAAAAAAAATCCCTGCATCCCTGCTATAAACAAAGCCTAGATAGCCTAGCACTAAAGTCCTTCACGGTATTTCAAAGGGTTTTCAATTGAGGGCTTACGATGACTCACCCAATCCACTCACACTTGCTTTTTTTTTTTTTGAGTTGGCGTCTCACTCTGTCAGCCAGGCTGGAGTGCAGTGGCATGCTCATGGCCACAGAAACCTCTGCCTGCTGGGCTCAGGCGATCCTTCCGCCTCAGTCTTTCAAGTAGCAGGAACTACAGGTGTGCACCACCATGCCCCACTAATTTTTTGATTTATTGTAGAGATGAAGTCTCGCCAAGTTGCCCAGACTGGTCTCGAACCCCTGGGCTCAGGCAATCCCCTCGCCTCCACCTCCCAAAGTGCTGGGATGACAGACGTGAGCCACCACATCCGGTCCACTCATACTTGCACTCACATACACCAAGCATGTGCTCCGTGTCTCACATACCAGGGGTCTGGCTCTGCTCAAAACACAGTCTCCACTCTTGGGGAGCTCATGGCTGAGGGCAGAGCAGGTGAGCAATGATGCTCACACAATCACACTGTTACAATGACAGTGCTACCGTCGATCTAAGGACACGGTATGCACAGGACTGAGGTGCCTAACCCAGCTGCTGAGTCCTGAAAAAGTTTCATATTCGATTTTTTTTTAATTTTGTAAATCCCAGCTGTGGTACTAATTCAATAGGTCAGACTGGCCACATACTAAGCACAGCACAACTCCTCATAGCAAAGACACCTTGCACGTCTGCTGGAGAGGCTGCACCCCCATAGCCTCACCACGAATACTCCAAGATGCCCTCTCTCCCTGCCCATCCTCTCTCTCCTCGCTGGGACACATGGCGGTGATTTCCCACAGCTGCCGCTCCTCCCAAACTGCTCTGGTCCCAGGCGGGTAAAATTGGAACACAACTCCCGCTGATAATGAAGAGATGGTGTTCCTCTAATGGAAACAGGACGTGGGGCTGGGAGCCCACTACGGGTGAATCATTACATCCTAATTAAACACTGCCTTTTGTTTTCCACTCATTTATTCAGCACTAAATGTGAATGAAGTTTGCTTCACGCGAGACTCAACTCTCACCCGTTCCTATGGAGTCACCAAGAAATTATTTCTGGCATGAGGCTTATTATACCACTTGGTACTCTTTTTAAAAATCAAGATGTATACAGAACCTTTGTAGGTGGAAACTATTCCCTGTAACTCTGGATTCTCTGCAGACAGATGATCTGTGTTGGGATTTTTTTCTGAATGAGCCTTTCTTTCAGGTTCTTGTTTCTCAGGTTCCTGGCATAATCCTCTGCATTGGTTAAACCGTTCTTCAATGTGATGATGACCAACTTTGTCATCTCTTCTTGCCCACTGCAGTCACAAAAGGGACGATGAGAGATCTCCTCAGCTCAGTGCTTGGCATGAGGCTAGCAGGGGGCGTTATCTTTACCTAGCACAGGAAACGGCTGACTTGGAAGCGTTCGACAATTTGTCAGGTCCTTGTAGGTTATTTCTTCATAGTTTGACTTTACTATCAGTTCAGAAGCTTTGCAATTTCTCCGAATATTAGAAATCTTCATACTTAAATGCATTTCGGAGCCCAGACAGGATTTTTCTGGGCCAAGCAGGCTTATCTGGGCAGCTTCCTCTGGTATGGAGAATCAATGGCTGACTGTATTTTGCAATGAGCATGACCTCAAATGGGCAGAAGACAGGGAGACTAGCAGAGAAAGAGGACCAGGTAAGACTCAGGAGTCATGGTAATTGTCGGTCCTGTTTGCCAGGATGACAATTCTTTTTTTTTCTTTTTAATTTTTTTTTCTTTTGGAATCGGGGTCTCGCTCTGTCACCCATGCTGGAGGGCAGTGGCACAATCATGGCTCACTGCACCCTCAACATTCTGGATCAAGCCGTCCTTCTGCCTCAGCCTCCTGAGTAGCTGGGGACTACAGGTGCGTGCCACCACGCCCAGCTATTTTTTATTTTTGTAGAGACAGGATCTCACTATGTTGCCTAGGCTGGTCTCAAACTCCTGGGTTCAAGCAATCCTTTGGCCTCCCAAAGTGCTAGGATTATAGGCAGGAGGCACAGTGCCCAGCCAAGGATGGCAATTCTTGTTCTTGTGTTTGGGGTCCATATGGTTAATTGTAAACAAAAGAAACATGTGACACCCTCAGGCTGGAGCATCGAATTGCTGGTGTGAGGGCCTCTGGAGCACTCGAGCTGGTGGCAGCTTCACCAGCATGCGACCCTGGGTCACTGCAATGAGCCAACCTGCTCCCCGTCACATGCGTCTTTATTTATTTATGTGGCAAAAAGGCCCTGCCATGACTAACTCATTTCTCAAGGTCCTTAGGGTGACATTCATCCCTCATCAAAGTAAATGTAAACTCATATTTCAAAAAGTGGTTCTGGTAATTTAAAATTGCGAGGGGCAATGTCTTGTCAGATCTGATGAGGTCATCATTGCTTTATTGCCTAATTGATAGATGCTGAAATCGTATGGGGGTAGAAATGTCAGTTCCTCCTCTTTCTTACTGCTCACTCAGGTTTAGTATTGTTAGTATTCACTTCAAACCACAGGGTCTTTTTAAGCCATTTTTCTATTTTTCTGAGGACTAGCTTAGATAAAGCCAGACTGCATAATCTTTAGCCCAATAAAAATGTCAGTGTTACGGGAATACAAAAAAAGTACTTTGACAAGCATGAGCCCCATGTCAAACGCTCTGAGTGGGGGACTTCCATTTTGCTTTGGTGTCTGTCTGGATCATACATGATTCAGAACTATCCAACATGTGAACCGAGTAAGGTTTCTGGTGTAAGTCCACATATTGAATATTGGAGTCAGTTCTTTCTTATTTTTTTAAATTATAAAATACAGCCCAGGCGCAGTGGCTCACACCTGTAATCTCAGAACTTTGGGAGGGTCTCGTTCTGTCACCCAGGCTAGGGTCCAATGGTGCAATTATAGCCCACTGCAGCCTTGACTTCCTGGGCTCAAGCAATCCTCCTGCCTCAGCCTCACCAGTGGCTAGGACTACAGGCATGTGCCACCACACCCAGCTAGTTGTTTCTATTTTTGTACAGATGAAGTCATGTTATATTTCTCGTAGAACTCCTGGCCTCAAGTGATCCTCCACCTTGGTCTCCCAAAGTGCTGGGATTACAGGTATCAGTCATTGTGCCTGGCCTATTGTTTTTTTTCATTTTAATGTCTCTGAAATTAGGATGCATTTTACAATCATAGCACATCATCATTTAATTGGTAGCTTTAAAAAATTTTTCCCTTTGTGCATAAAATAATAGTAATCAGTGGCATCTGTGATAGATAAAATGTGGTAAATAAAAACCCTAGAATCTTCTTCTCTTGACCCAAATGGATTGCTTTGTGATCACTTTAAGAGACTAGTGTGCGGGAGTTTTGCTGCTCAAAGTGTGTTTCTTGAATCAGCATCATGGGCATCATGGGGGAGTTTGTTAGAAAAGCAGATTCTCAGGCCTCATCCCAGACCTCCTAATCCAGTCTGCATCTTCACAAGACCTCCTGGTAATTCATGTGCACATTAAGGTCTGAAAAGTCCTGCCCCGGAGGCATTGAAATTTAGAATTTGTCCAGTAAACACACTCTAATTGGTGCTAGGACACATTTGCCAGTTTTCATGGCATAAATCTTCCTTCTGTGGCTGAGTTTGAACCACAAATGGTTATTTGGGGGGCATTCCTGGAAATTTAACAGCAACCATGCTCATCCTTGCGTGCCCTCCAGAAAGTTCTTCCCTGCTTCCTCTCCCTTTCCAGTGTTGGGTAAGAACTATACAAGGCTGAGTGCAGTGGCTCACCTCTGTAATCCCAGCACTGTGGGAGGCTGAGGTAGGAAGATCGCTTGAGTCCAGGAGTTCAAGACCAGCCTGGGCAACAAAGTGAGACCTCATCTCTACAAAATTTTTTTTTTTAAATGAGCTGGGCACAATGGTGCGTGCCTGTAGTCCCAGCTACTTGGAGGCTCAGGTAGAATCGATGGAGGTCAGAAGGTCGAGAGGCTGTGGTGAGCTGTGATCGTGTCACTGCTCTCCAGCCTGGGCAGTAGAGTGAGACTCTGACTCAAAAAAAAAAAAAAAAAAAAAAAAAGGGAAGCAGAAGAAGAAGAATCAGACCACTTACGTATATCTTTTTCAAGGCTGAACCGCAGAATAGTGTCCCTTCCAAAGATGCCCAGGTCCTAACCCCCAGAATGTGTAGATGACAAATTATCTGGCCCTCAGATGGGAAGGTTATCCTGAGTTATCTGGGCGGATATGGATTCAATGCAATCACCAGGACCTTATAAATCAAAAAGAAAAGCAGGAGTGTCGGACTGACGTAACACGAGGAAGAATAACATGCCAGGAATAGAGTAGCATCTAGAAGCTGAAAAAGACAAGAAAATGGGTTTTTCTGTAAAGCCTCCAGGAAGGAAGGCAGCCCAGACAACACCTTGACCCCAGTGAGACTGAATTAGCGAGACCCATTTGAACTTCTGGCCTCCAGAGCTACACAATAATGCATTTGTGGTGTTGTAAGTAACTAAGTCTGTGGCAAAATGAAGATAGTCTGTCTCTCCTTATAGGTCAGTGGTTTTAATCTTGGCTATACATTGGAATCATTAAGAATATTTTAAAATCACAGATGCTTGGGTCTCTTGAGAGATTCTGATTGGATCATGGCTTAGGCATTGGGATTTTAATTTTATTTATTTATTTTGAGTTGGAGTCTCACTCTGTTGCCCAGGGTGGAGTGCAGTGACATGCTCACGACCACCACAGCCTTGACCTGCTGGTCTCAGGTGATCCTTCCGCCTCAGCCTTCCAAGTAGCTGGAACCACAGGCATGTGCCATGACACCCGGCTGATTTTTTGATTCATTGTAGAGTAGAGGTCTTGCCATGTTGCTCAGGCTGGTCTCAAATTCCTGAGTTCAGGCAGTCCTCTCGCCTCTGCCTCCCAAAGTACTGGGATTACAGGTGTGAGCCACTGCACCCAGCTAGCACTGGGATTTTTTTTTTTTTTTGAGTTGGAGTCTCACTCTGTCACCCAGACTGGAGTACAGCAGCCGCTCCCGGCCACCGCAGCCTCGACCCGCTGGGCTCCTGCGATCCTTCCACCTCAGCCTTCCGAGTAGCTGGAACTACAGGCGCGCGCTACCACGCCCGGCTGATTTTTTAATCTATTGTAGAGATGAGGTCTCGCCAAGTTACCCAGGCAGGTCTTGAACCCGCGGGG
>NW_007247412.1:509100-529834 GCF_000164805.1 Carlito syrichta
AATCCACTCACCTCAGCCTCCCAAAGTCCTGGGATTACAGGCTGAGCCACCGAGCCCGGCCAGCACTGGGATTTTTAAAAGCATGGACAGAGGGAGCCTTGGGGCTTCTGACTCCATTTGAAAAGGAATACTAGAAAACCCTGCAATAGCATCACCTGAGAGCTTGTTAGAAATGAAGAATTCTAGGCCCGACTCAGATGTACAGAACACAAATCTGCATTTTATTCTGTTTTACTTAGTTTTTGAGTTGAGGGGGTTCTCACTCTGTTACCTAGGTTGGAGTGCAGTGGCACAATCATGGCTCACCGTAGCCTCGCCTCCTGGACTCAGGAGATCCTTTGGCCTCAGCCTGCCAAGTAGCAGGAACTACAGGTGTACATCACCATGCCCAGTTAATTTTTTTACAAGGTCTCGCCATGTAGCCCAGGCTGGTCTCGAACTCCTAGGCTCAAGCAATCCCCCTGCCTCAGCCTCCCAAAGTGCTGGGATGATAGGTGTGAGCCACTGCACCTGGCCCTGAGGTTGGCTTTTCAACTTGTTTTTAAATAGAGAAACTTTCTTTTTTTTTAACTTCTATTTTTTTTTTTGAGTTGGAGTCTCACTCTCACCCAGGCTGGAGTGCCGTGGCACACTCAGAATCACCCCGCCTTTGACCTGCTGGGCAATCCTTACACCTCAACCTTCTAAGTGGCTGGAACTACAGGCATACAATACCACACTGGCTGATTTTTGATTTATTGTAGAGATGAGGTCTCACCAAGTTGCCCAGGTTGGTCTTGAACCTATGCACTCCGGCATTCCACTTGCTTCGGCCTCCCAAAGTGCTGGGATTGCAGGCTGAGCCACCGAGCCCTGCCTGTTTTCCCTTTTAACTTATATTTTCTTTGACTGTACCAGACAGACAAAAGTGGAACCAACCGCTCTCCCCTGCTCAGCTGGCTCAGCCTCTCCTCTGGCCCCTGGGACCCCTCCATGGGTGCATCCTTGAACTCAAAGAACACCGCAGCTCACTCTTCCTGGGAGAGAGGACAGGAAGAGCCTGGAAAACAGGATGCTGGATATAGCAGGTCTGGAGCAAGAGCAGGTGAGAAGGTGATGGAACCCACAGCAAGAGTCTCTCTTGGGGTTGCTTGTATAGATGACAAGTGGCACAAGTGCTCTGGAGTTCAAGGTGTCAGGACTGTCTGGACCAGATAAGCCTGGTGCCAAGTAGGCTGGGTGATGACTGGACCGGGGGAGGAAGGTGGACACAGAACCCACACGTTCAGGCCTGACTCAGACCTGGCTCAGTGCCCTCCACTCATTGGACGTTTCCACCCATTCAAGGTTCAAGGTTGACTAGTCCAAATTCAAAGTTCAGAAGAAGCGATTTTCATTGGCTTAACTTGGGGTCCATTCTTCCTCTGGCGGGGGGAGGACAAGTCACCTCCATCTACAATCCTGTCAAAAAATGTATCCAGCCGGAAAAACATGAATCCCACAAAGGCAACCGAAGTGCTGATAAGAATGAGTAGCCAAAAAACAGCACCTGTCCATTATGGGCAGGTAGGGTTAGGCCTATTTTTCAGACAAGAAACCGAGGCACAGGCTGAGCAGAAACTTGCCCCATGTTTGTATAGATAGATAGTAAGTGCTGGCTCTGGGGTTTGAAGCCAGGGTGAGCTGATGCAGCAGCTGGTGCTCTTTGCAGGCCTGCATGTCACGTGGTAAGAGTCTAGTACCTGGGACTGAGGCACAAGGTCAGGGCAAGACCAGCCGCAGTGCTGTTGATGACAACGGCTTGGGAGTCTCTGGCTCCCTGTGCCTGGGACAGGGTTGGAGCAGAACCTACAGGTGGGGGCTGGGAGGGGGCAGCAGGGAGGAGCCAGATGAGCTGGCAAGGACACTCCTCACCAGGTCACCCTGCTGGTCCTGGCCTGTGGCTGCTGTCCCTCCACCCACTGTAAGTACCTGTGTCAGTTTCCTAGGACCGCAGGAACAAAGGACCGCACAGACTGGGTGGCTGCAACAACAGAAATGTTTTGTCTCCTGGTTCTGGAACCCAGACATCCAAATCAGGATGTGGGGATGTTCCTTCCGGGGCTTTCGAGAACAAGATTGTCCCGGTCTCTCTCCTGGGCTTGCAGATGGCATCTTCAGCCAGCGTCTCTTCAAGCCGTCTCTTTCTGTGCATGTAGGTCTAGGTGTCCACATTTCCCTCTTTATACAGACAGGTCATCTCTGATTAGGGCCCACCCTCATGGCCTCATCTTATCTTGGTTACCTTTGGAAAAACCTTGTCTTTGATCTCTCCCTCCCCCTTTTCCTTTCTCCCTGCTCTTCCCTCTCCTCATCCTCTACCTCCTCTCTCCCTCGCTATCTCCTGTCTCCCTCTCCCCTTTTCCTAAAAAACAAAACAAAACAAGCAAACCAAAAACCTTTATCTTCAAGTAAGGTTACATTCTAAGGTACTTAACGGTTAGATTTTTTTACTGAGTCGGAGTCTCACTCTGTCACCCAGGCTGGAATGCAGCGGCATCCTCATGGCCACCACAGCCTCCACCTGCCGGGCTCAAGCAATCCTTCTGCCTCAACCTTGCAAGTAGCTGCAGCTACAGGTATGCACCACCACACCTGGCTAATTTCTTGATTTATTGTAGAGATGAGGTCTTCCCAAGATGCCCAGGCTGATCTCGAACCCCTGGGCTTCAGGCAATCCTCTCACCTCTGCCTCCCAAAGTGTTGGGATCACAGGCATGGACCCACGTGCCAGGCCTAGAATTTTAACATGAATTTTAGGGGGTTATAATTCATCTGTGACAGCCCCCTTCTGGGTACCAAGAGAAAATAACTGGCTGGTGAAGCTCTTTCCTGACTCGGGGCAGGACTACACACATGGGCCTTATTATTCCCAGAAGCTTTGGCACGTCTACTGTATACTTGGTACTGAATCCTAGCCCTCACAGAACTCATTGGCTAAGGAGGGCAACACACCTGTAAAGGGACTATTTTACAGAGCATCCAGTGCCATGGCAGTTGCAGTTTAGCATAGTGGTTAAGAGCGCAGAATCTGTGACCAGACTCCGGGTTTGAATTCTGGCCCTGCCACTTACAAGTTCTGTGACCTTAGACAGGTTGCTCAGCCTCTCTGTGCCTTTGTTTCCTCAGCTATAAAATGGGCATAATGATAGTAATTACCTCATTGGTTGTCATGAGGATTCCGTGAGTAAAAATTTCTGAAAATGCTTAGCAAGTGCTATAGTGTATAAATGTTTAAGAGAATCACTAAGAGTGAATCCGGCATGTTAAGGAAACAGAGGAGAGATACCCAGATGAAGGCTTAGGGGACCATCAGGGAAGCTTCCTGGAGTTGATGCTGTTCGAACTTGGTGGCGGCTTTCGGACAGAAGGGTGGGTTCTTCAGGCAGCGTGTGTGGCCTGTCATGAGAGATGGTGGGCGGGGAGGGGGGATGGGAGGCGGCAGGGAGGGGACAGTGGCTTCGGCTCCTCTGGAGAATGTCCCCACGCTTTCTCCAGACACAACAGGGACAGGCTGGGCCAGCTCGGCCACATAGGCAGATCTTGGAAGAGTAAATGCCAATCGAAGACTCCCAGCCCAGTCTGAACCCTGGGTGAAGCCTTCCTACTGCCTGGAAGTCGAACAGGTCTCTCTCCTGCTGCACATTCTGCAAGATTTGGATCCAGGTCCATTCTGCAAGATTTGAATCCAGGTCCAGCTACCTGCTGTTACCAAGTGCATATCCGAGTTGCCTCTATGTAAGAGTCTATGTATCTTTAAGGGATTAAAAAAACTTAAGCGAAGACATTAGCAACCCAGCCCTACACTATTCCCGTCACCAAGATTGTTTTTGATCATCTCGCCAGCCTTCTGTAGTCACTCAGCATTTTCGGTTTTTTTGGTTTTTGTTTTTGAGTCAGAGTCTCAAAAACATGCAGTGGCATGGTCATGGCCACTGCAGCCTCAACCTGCTGGGCTCCGGCAATCCTTCCACCTCAGCCTTTCAAGTAGCTGGAACTACAGGCGCACGCTACCACACCCGGCTAATTTTTGATTTATTGTAGAGATGAGGTCTCGCCAAGTTGCCCAGGCAGGTCTCGAACCCGCGGGCTCAGACAATCCACTCACCTCAGCCTCCCAAGGCGCGGGATGACAGGCTGAGCCACCGAGCCCGGCTAGCTTTTTCTAGATAAACCACAGTTTAAAAAATTGTCCACGTCCCAAGGATCCACCCCCAAGGGCATGGATAATTAAAGGCAACCTGATTCCTACAAATTGCAGCTACAGCCATCTTTCATGGGAGCCTTGAAAGCAAGCCTAATGAGCTCCTTTGCGGACAGGTGGGGGGGCCACAGACTGGAGGTCAGAGGAGCTGTCTGCAAGGTGGGGGAGGGGCAGAAGGGACAAATCCTATTTATTTTTATTTTTTAGAGACAAGGTCTTGCTCTGTCAGCCAGGTTGCAGTGCAGTGGCTCCATCATAGCTCGTTGTAACCTCAAGCGCCTGACCTCAAGCGATCCTCCTGCCTCAGCCTCCCAAGTAGCTGGGATTACAGTTGTGTGCCACCCTGCCCGGCTAATTTTTTAAATTTATTTTTTGTAGAGATAGTGTCTCTCTGTTTGCCCACACTGGTGTCAGACTCCTGGCCTCAACTGATCCTCCCACTTCTGCTCCTCAAAGTGTTAGGATTGTAGGCGTGAGCCACCACAACCGGCTGGCAAGTGCTGTTTAAAAGGCTTCTCTGAAATCTGTGATCAGAAGCCAAAACCGAGGACTCACGTAGGACCCAGTCACTTCCTAATCTCTTGGTCCAATCACAGGGCCATTGTTACTTCTCTCTTCCTAAGTGCTTTGAGCAATACTGACCTGATATAGAGATTGCTCATTATTTCCATTTCTTGACTTGGTTGGAATACGTTTCCTTCTTGTGCTGTGAGTGACACTGGAGAGTAAGTTAATAAGGACAGTGGCCCCTGCTGGGCCTCTCCCTGTCATTTATGAGAAGTTGACACACTGAGAAAGGGCCCCAGCCTAAGGGTTAGTTTCCTCTAGTGATGTCACATGTACTACAAGCCTTAATGAGGCTGGTGTGCAGTGAGTAAGAAAAGTCGTTTATCGGTGAACGCTTGCCTATCGATACACTGAAACTGCAAAAGAGCTGTCCGTTAAGTGGCTCGGATCGGGAGGTAACCACACTCTGGAGTACGATGCCAAGGCTGGAAGCAGGGAGAGATGGGGTTGAAGGAAAGGGGAGACGGGGAAGAAGTTTTTGTGGGTATCAAATGTGCCAACCCCTCGGAATCCCCAAACGTGCTGCTGGGGTTTGTCTCCTTGCCATCCATGCCAGAGAGGAGCAGGCAGTGTCCCAGAGAGTGAGTGGAATTGCACACAAGTAATGATGCGAAAATAATCGGGCTTAGCACTCCTTCTCCCCTTTAAGCTTCTCAAGGGCTGGGGTGTGCCTTGCATCTTTTCAGAAGCTAGTCTCCGCGAAGGCCGGGCCCTGCCAGTGCTCTCACCAAAGTGGATTCAGGACTGGGCTGGAAACCTCTGTGATGGAAGAGGGAGAGGGGAGAGAACATCCCAGCTTCAGCTATGCCACCAAAATCCACGGAGGGAAGGTGAGACACGGTCAATGATGGCAGCGACTGGGAATAATATTGCCACTTTCATTTGCTGGGCCCTTACTTGGGGATGAGCATTGTGTTACACACAGACCCCTGGAAATGCAGTGTTTCCTTTCTAGAACCCCAGCCATGTGGATCCTTTCTCCCCTGAGTGGGAAGGGGAAAGCTCGTCCCAAATGCCCTGTCGCAGGCAGGGGGAGAGCGGTGGACTCCTACACATCCATTTTGTTCCAATGCACATGCATTAGGACGTTTTAATTTCATCTTCGTAGTAACCCTAAGGACTAGGATCTATTATTCCCAATTTACACATGAAGGAAACTGAAACTGAGAAAAGTCAAGGGATCTGAGTAACAGCTTGGAACGGTAGAGCTTGGAGCCAAACCAGATTTGCTGTCTCCAAAGCTGGTGCACTCGTTTTCCCTCACCAGATATTCATTTATGGGAGGCCTCAACACAAATAAAGGGGCAGATCCCTGAGAAGGCACACTCACAAGTGCATGAAAACCCAGACTGCGGGGCACAGGCTATCCCCTAAGACTTAGCTGTGGTTCCATAACTTTTTCCACCAAAAGAGACTAATCATCATGCAAGTGTGTGAGAACCATGCTGTTGTATCTGGTCTCTTCAAAAAAATAAATAATTCCCTAAATTGGGTGCTTTAAGTATTATTAGTAACCAATTATGTGCAACAGCCCTCATCACATCTTGTGATATGTGACCCAGCAGTTCTCCCAGGCAGCCATGCATAAGAAATGCTTTACTGGGCTTCCACCCCACCAATTCTGACCTAATGGATCTGGGGTGGGCCTTAGAAACCCGCATTCTTTCTTTCTTTTCATTTACTTATTTAGAGTCAGGGTCTCTGTCAACCAGGTGGAAGAGCAGTGACGCAATCACGACTCATCACAACCTCGACCTTCTGGGCTCAGGCTACCCTCTCCTTCAGTCTCCCGAGTAGCTGGGATTGCAGACACACATCACCACACCCCGCTAATTTCTTTTATTTTTTTGTAGAGAAAAATAATAGCGGTCTCACTATGTTGTCCATGCTGGTCTCGAACTCCTGGACTCAAGCAGTGAGTCCAAAAGTGCTGAGATCACAAGCGTGAGCTACTGTGCCCAGCCTGGAAACCTGAATTCTCTAATTCTAAGCAGCTTCCTGGGGGATTCTGAAGCCAATCGGTCCATAGACCCTGGTCCAATCTAAGCCTCTGGTATGCTGCGACGTCTCCATTCAGTCGTGGGGTAGGGAGGGAGGGGCCCTAAGAGACCTGGGTCCTGATCTCTCCCCAGCTGCTCCCCAGCTGTGTGGCTTTAGACTGGCCTCTCTGGGCCTCAGGGTCCTCCCAGGTCACTGAAACGGATGCTCTCTGAGGCTCCCTCCCGCCAACTCTAAGAGCAGATGCTTCTGAGGTGAGTCCCCTGGCTCACCCGTTGGGAGTAGAGCTTCCTGCTTTCTTAAAGGCAGTGAGGAGGGAAGAGAGCTGGAGGAGAGGCGTGAAGGGAGGAGGCTAACAGGCAGATGTGGTCCTGCCGGCCAGGAAGCAAGGGCCCGAGGACAGGGTCACCCAAGATGCTTCAGAGGGCCCAGTCCCCTGGACCCGGACTCCTGGAAACCCGCTGTACCCCGGCCCGAGGAAGAGCTGATTCCATGGTCTCCATTCCTTCTGCAGACAGATTTCAGAAAAAAACAATTCTAGACCACAGCAGGGGCTGGGAAGTGATTCTAGGGCAGGGAGAAAACACTTAGGCAGGAGTCAGAAACCCTGAGTTCTCTTGCCCTGGTGCTAACCTGGAGTGCTCTCTCCTGAGTTCTGCTCATTTGGGTTCCAGGGCCACACCATAAAATAAGGCTCTGGGGTAGACCCACAGCCAAAGCCTCTTCCAGGTCTCTGATTTGACGGTTCTGAGACATCAGTCCCACCCCGCAGTTCCTTGTGTCTGGTAGAGACCTGCCACGGTCGCCAAGCGGCTGAAGACGGCTCCACACCAGGGGTGAATGAAGAGAGAGGGGTGACAGAGAGAGGAGACTGTGACAAGCCTTGATTCTTCTTTTTTTTTTTTGAGTTGGAGTCTCACTCTGTCGCCCAGACTGGAGTGTTGTGGCCGCTCCCGGCCACCGCAGCCTCAACCTGCTGGGCTCCGGCGATCCTTCCGCCTCAGCCTTCCGAGGAGCCAGAATTACAGGCACGTGCTACCACGCCCGGCTGATTTTCTGATTTATTGGAGAGATGAGGTCTCACCTGCCCAGGCAGGTCTCGAACCCAGGGGCTCAGGCAATCCTCTCACCTCAGCCTCCCAAAGGCGCGGGATCACAGGCTGAGCCACCGAGCCGGCTCAAGCCTCGATGCTCTACAAATAAAACGTCTCGGCTCAGCCTTGCCACTTGTACCTCTGCACATGCTCAGAACGAATGTGTCTTGACTGCTCGACAGCCTGTTTCATCTCTTTGCTCCTGAAGCCGCGTTAGGAGGCACCAGCTGTGCCTGTGAAAATGGCTTCGTGTTGGAAGCGAGATCCTCTCGCCTCTGCCACTCATCTGAGCTGCACAGAGACCAAGGGATGGGGACGGGCATAGTGCGGGAAAAGGGGATTGTGGGAACAGGTCGGGAGCGGCCCTCTCACCTTGCTTCCATGTTCTCACCCTTCCCGGGCTCTAAGGAGGGGATGGGGGGACAGTGGAGGCTGCCCTGTGGTGGGTGCCCACATCTCTCCTGGTTGGGTCAGGCCTGCAGACCTGGGGGCAAGAGCCCCAGCAAAGCAGGGGTCATGCCTGTCCATTCGGCCGGACATCCAGTCCTTGGAGGGAGGGCTGAACTCTCCTTGCCCTGGTGCTGACCCTGAGTGCTCTCTCCTGAGTTCCTCTACTTCTGGGTTCCAGGGCCACACCGTACGTAAAACAAGGCTCTGGGATAGGCCCATATCCAAAGCCTCTTTCAGGTCTGATGGCCGATTCTGAGACATCAGTTCCACCCCACAGTACCTTGTGTCTGGTAGAAACTGTCACGTGCTAAATATAAGGGATACAGAAATAAAAGGGATTCTCAACTGAGCATGGTGGTTCAAGCCTATAATCCCAGCACTTTGGGAGACCGAGGCAGGAGGATTGCTTGAGCCTAGGAGTTCAAGATCAGCCGGGGCAATATAATGAGACCTCGTCTCTACAAAAAAAGTACAAAAATGAGCCAGATGTGGTGGCACGTACCTGTAGTCCCAGCTACTTGGGAGGCTGAGGTGGAAGAATTGCTTGAGCCCAGGAGGTCAAGACTGCAGTGAGCTGGGATCATACCACTGCACTCCAGCCCAGGCAACAGATCCTGTCTCAAAAAAGAGAGAAAAAGAAAGAAAGAAAGAAAGAAAGAAAGAGAAAGAAAGGAGGGAGGGAGGGAGGAAGGAGATAAATGAAAGCCCCACCTCCATCTACCACACTAACCTTGAACCAGGCTTCAGTTCAACTTCTGCCACCAGGAGCTCCCTGGATGGCCCAGCTGGAGGGAGCCAAGACCGGTGGAAGCCCCAGATGAAGAGGACCAGTACCGCCAGGGCAAGCAATGGTGAGGCCCTGATTCCATGGCGTCAAGGAGGTCTCTCTCTGCTGTCTTGTCTTTCCTGCCACAGGACAGGAGCTGCCCTCATTCAGCTCCTTCCAAAACCTCACCTCGATGTCCCAGTGGCCATCTCACAGGGCGGAAGCATATTCTAATAGCAGCGAAAAGAGATGGGGCCGGGGCCATGCCAACGGGTCACTGTCTCAGGGTCTGGCATTTACCCGAAGACCTGTCATTATTTTGTTTCATCATTGTCTTAAGAGCAGTCTTGTTCACATACTACTTTTTAAATTTTTATTTATTTATTTATTTATCTAGAGTCAGGGTCTCACTCTGTTGCCCAGGCTGGAGTGCAGTGGCACGGATCACTGCACGCCACAGCTTTGACCTTCTGGGCTCCGACGATCCTCCTGTCATAGCCTCCCCAGCAGCTGGGACTACAGGCATATGCCACCACTCCTAGCTAATTTTTGGATTTTTGTGGAGATGAAGTCTCACCATGTCCCCAAGGCTGGTCTTGAACTTCTGGGCTCAAACAATCGTCCCACCTCGGCCTTTCAATCTCAGCTTGCTGGGATTACAGGTAGGCGCCACCATGCCCAGTTGACATACTACTTTAAATTGTGGGAAAGACACCACGCAGAGGAGCTCTGCTGGCCAAGGATGCCACTCTCCTGCTCTCTTCACTTTCCTCCAATGAACTGGTCTCCCCACTACCAGGTTCCGCACCTCATTCTTACTTCTCAGTCCTGCCCGGTGAACTTCTTAGAAGCCCACTTTGATGAGTCACGCACTGCTCACAGACCGGCAGATTCGGGCTAACTGATAACAGCGCTTACAAGGACAACAGTTAGGACAACTGTGGACTCTCTGCCACATTCCAGAAGCTAGCCGTTCTGGATGCTTCATATGCAAACCCTCACGTCATTTTCACACATTCCCTTTCAGGTAGATCTCATTACTCACCCATTTTACAGACGGGAAAACTGAGTTTCAGAGAAGAAGAGCTGCCTGAGGTCACAGTGTAAAAGTGGCAGAGCCAGGATTTGAACCCTCAGCCTGTGCCCTCCACTGAGCATCTCTCTGTCTTTCCAAGTGTCCACTAGATGATACCATAAACTGGGTCATGCTGAGGCAAAGGCCCAGGCTAGGAACCATTAGCAGCCACCTTTTAATGCAGAATTTCCCACGGTGTGTTCTGTGGGATAAATCCTTGAGATGCTGGGTGGAGAAGGGGTTCCCAGGTCAAGTACACACAGGAGAGGCTGTAGTCTCTGTCTGCCTCCTGGAGGCTTGCGATGCACAGCAGCTCTGAGTCCTCTGAGGAGGGAGTGGTCTCTTTTTGCATGACTAGGCAATTTATCGAGGGACTGTTTTGCGTTTCGTTCTTCCTTGGTTTCCTTTCCCAATCCTTTCTTCTTGAAAAAGTTCCCAGCCTTTTCTGCCCCCTCCAGTCTTCGTCTGGTAGAGAGACAAGTGGGGAGGCAAAAGCAGAGAGAGAAGCCAGAAATTCTCCAGGATGAAAAGGAAGCAGAAACTGGGGGTTCTGGGAGAAGCTGGCAACAGGCAGGGCCTCTGGGGAGCGGTCGGGACCTGAGGGGCCTCTGAGGAGACCAATCTCCGGGTACGGGGTCTTTACAGGAATTCTTCCAGCTAGAGTAGAGGGGTTACAGCTGTAGACTCAGGCCCTTGGTTCTCTCTGCCTGTCCAAAGGCAAGGCTGCAGCCGGGCGCAGTGCCTCACGCCTGCAATCCCAGCATTTGGGAGACCGAGGCTGGAGGTTTGCTTGCGCCCAGGAGTTCAAGACCAGTATGGGAAACATAGTGAGACCTCGTCACTACAAAAAAAAAAAAAAAAAAATGAGCCAGATATGGTGGTGTGTGCCTGTAGTCTCAACTACTCACTCAGGAGGCTGAGACAGAAGGATTGTCTGAGCCCAGGGGGTTGAGGCTGCTGGGAGCTGTGATCATGTCACCGCACTCCAGCCTGGGCAACAGAGTGAGACCCTGACTGAAACTAACAAAGGGCAAGGCTGACAACAGATGCCTTCTGTGAGCCCCCTCCCTCTCTGCCCTCCTCTCCCTCCAAAAATCACTCCTCTCACCCCTTCCTGGCATCTTCCGGGAAGATGTCTAATAAACCTGCTCTTGCCAGGTGTCTTAATCTGCTGTCTCTTCCAGAAGTATGAGAAGATGGACTAGAGCAAGAAAACAGTCTCTGATTCATAGGCCGCACTCAGGAAGAAAGACGGTTAAGTATTTTGGCCAGAGTCCCTCTGGTTTTTCTTAGGATGAGACAGACGACCAAGCTAAAAATGCAGACTCTGACCACAAAGCTGAATGGGGAACGAACTAGGAATCAGGAGACTAGTCATGGACCTGCCTTGGCCGGTTGGCTGTGGGCCTTAGAGCAGTCACTAACCCAATGCTCCCTGTGTCCACAAGGGGGTAGAGCCGAAGGGCTACCTCCCAGTCCTAACATTCTCTAGCTCCCCAAGGAGAGTTTCCTGGAAAAATCAAGTGAAACTTATACCAAACGAACCCAGGACAGATTGAGGATGTCCATAGCGGTTACTGAGCTACCTATACATACATAGCAGTTCATTCAAAGAGTGGCACTTAGTGGTGCCTTGGCCTCCAGAGCAAGTGTCTCTAGGGTCACATGCACGTTGATGGAGCAAGGAGAGATGGGGAAAGGTGGCCTGCGGGCTCGGCCTCTCTCCCTATCCCAGCCCCTAGAAGGAGAATCTCTCTGATTTCTACCAACTTTAGGGCTGGTGCCTGAGGCCCAGCCTGCCTGGTCTTGGGGAAGGTCTAACACTGTGACCCAACCTCACCTCCCTTTAAGGCACAACTTTCCCAACAACCTTGAGGTAGCCTACTGGTCAAGATTTTAGGTGACAAATGTCAGAAACCCAATTCAAACTAGTCTTTTTTTTTAAAGGAGGGGAAATTTATTGGTTCAGGTAACTGGGAAATCCAGGGGTGCACCTGCTTCCAGACCTGACTGGAACCTGGAAAGCAAATAACTTCATGAGGGCTCTCTCTTCTTTTTGGCGTCCTTCTTTGGACAGCTGATTCCCATATGGTAGGATAGATGGCTAACCGCCCTCTCGAACTTCTGTCCACTCTTTTCAGCAGCTCTAGCAGGAAGATTCCGACTTTCTCAATGGCCCCGTCAGAAAGATCTAATTGACCAGTTTGGGCCTCATGCTTCTTCCTGAACCAAATTCTGTGGTCGGGGTATGAAATACTGATCGGGCAGACCCGAGTCACATGCCTCTCCTGTCACTAGGAGAATGAGGTGGGGGTCAGCCCGCTCTGAACTCCATGGCATGGGTTGCCAACCGGAAAGAAGGTGCTGGAGAAGGGATTCTAGACCAACCAATTTCCTTAAATAGAATGTTTTAAAGCCCGCTGTACAGATGAGAACACTGAGGATCAGACTGGTTTAATAACTCACCAAAGTTCACAAAACTAGGAAGTCTCAGAGCTTGGATTTGAAGCCACATTTGTCTGACCCCTAAGTGAATATTTTGACCACTGCACTCTGCTAGCCAAACTGCCTTGACTAGTGAACGCTGAATACTTGAAACTCTGAATACTTGGGCTTGTCGTTCAGGGCTCCCGTATTAACCGAAGTTGCAAGGAAGCCTGACAAGACATTTGAGACCCCTGGACCCTCAAGGAGCTTGCTGTTCTGCTCTGTTCCCTTTCTCCTGCCCTTCTCCAGCTGGGACGGAGGAACCAGAATCACACCTTTCATTTACTCCTTCCAAGACTGGATACGCAAATATATGGAATAGGCTGGACATCACGATTTAAGACACGCATTCTCAACCATAGTATCTCACATTGATGTGGTGAATCATTTGTGGTGTGTATTACAAGTCATTTGTTTTATTAATAGTGAAAATACTGGTGTTTGCAAATGATTTATCTTTTCATAAAAATAAACCAGAGGAAATTCAAGGTCATACGCCCACTGTGTTTGCTTGTATTTTTTAATGCTTTTTTGAGTAGGAGAGACAGAAGTGAAGTTAAAGCAAGCAGGCATGAATTTGTCATGACTCTGGGTATAGCCATGGGAGATTTTCTTGCTTGTGTGTCCACCTGGAAAAAGAGCTGGGAGTTACTGATTTAAAGGAAGACTTCTGCCCACAAATGCCTTCTCAATACCTACTTTCAATCTCACTAAGCAAAGATATATTGGTTTTAAAAGCTAAAGAGGGGTAGGGAGAGTGTTCACCAGTCATGCACATATTAGTGTGAATTATAGAATATCCTTGCTCAAGAATAAAGTATTCTAGAAGCTTTAGATGAATGGAGACATTTCCAAACACTTTCAGATAATAAAAACGTTGAAAGACTAAAAAAAAAAAATCAAACTTTAAAGTGAAGCTTTAAATAGAGTTGAAAGCTTTGAGTTAATAGATAATTTTATGCAAAATAACTTTCACACTGGCGAGCAGCTTCCAAAGTGAGAGACAAAGTAGACAGCTGATTTTGTGTGTGTGTGTGTGTGTGTGTGTGTGTGTGTGTGTGTGTGTGTGTGCGCGCGCGTGTGCCTTTGTGGCAAAGTGCAGCTTCATCCTTTGAGTTCTTTTCTCCTTCTGGATATTTTTAATGTAGTTGTACTTAAAAGAGAGCCACATTGTGCACCCATTTCATTGCAGCATTGTTGACAATAGCCAAGAAGTGGAAGCAACCCAAATGTCCACCAATGAGAGCATGAATAAAGAAATTATAATACATACCTTCAATGAAATATTATTCAGCCTTAAAAAGGAAGGAAATTCTGACCCATGCTACAATACGGATGCACCTCGAGAACATTACACCAAGTGAAATAATCCAGTCACAGAAAGACAAATGCTGTATGATTCTATGTATATGAAGTATCTGCAGTGGTCAAACTCTTAGAAACAGGAAGATGAAGGGTGGTCGTGGTTGCTAGGGGCTGGAAAGTGGGGGAGGGCAGGGGAAGAAGAGAGACTGTTCAATGGATATAGAGTTTCAGTTTTGCAAGATGAAAAGCCTCTAGAAAAACTGCACAGCAGTACACTTAAAAATAGTTGAGGTAGAATGGCATTGGTGGTTCGGTGGTAGAATTCTCACCTCCCACGTGGGAGACCTGGGTTCGATTCCCGGACAATGCAGACCTGTGCCTTCGTATTTATTTGAAGTTGTCCCACAGGGAAGTACAGTCGTTTTGGCTGGGCACGGTGGCTCATACCTATAATCCCAGCACCTAGGGAGACTGAGGTGAGAGGATTGCCTGAGCCCACATGTTCAAGACCAGCCTGGGCAACTTGGAGAGACTTCATCTCTACAATAAATCAAGAAAAATTAGCTGTTGTGGTCCTGAGCCTGCCACTGCACTCCAGCCTGGGAAACAGAGTAAGACGCCGACACAAAAATACAAACAAAAAAAACCCCCCTCAAATGGTTAAGATAGTACATTTTATGTTATGCATTTTTTTTTACCACGAATTTTTAAACATAGGAAAAAAAGAAAAGAAAAGAAGAAAGTGAGTCAGAAAACAAGGGCTGATTTATTCAGTGATTTGAGACAAAAGCAAAAAAAAAAAAAAAAAAAGGAGGGCATTGGGGTAGGGGTAGGGAGGCATTCATTGGTCTCAGAACCTGATTCTAAGACAGAAAGTTAAAATAACAGTGAATCCTTCTCTTGTGGAATGAATGACAAAAGAAAAGTTTATCCTTAATTTTTTTAAGGATCACTCAGAAGTTGGAAGCGGGGACAGGGAGGGAAGAAGAGGGAGTGAGGAACAGGGTGAAGTTAGTCTAAAAATAATTCTTTTCAATAATACACAAAAAAGAAAATAATGCAGAGATACGTACCCAGCATTGTACAAGGCATAAAAGTTTTGCTGCAGCTGCCGGCAGACAGGGAGTGCGTGTGACTTATTTAAACAAAATCTCACCAGTGTCAGGGGTGAGGGTTTTGGATTTAATCAGATTGCTTTCCCCTTGCCTAACATGAGGAAATGGCATTTGAAGGCATGGAATCCTATGAAGATAAGCCGGTCAAAACCAGGGGTCTTGGGTAGTCACGGGTAGTTCATGGAGACAAGAATGAAAGACACGGTCATTGGCCCACTAGAGGAAGTAGGGGCAGGGCAGCAGAAAGAAGGTAAGGAAACAACCAAAGACAAATTTTACAAGTAGAAAAAAGATGCTGACCGGACACAGGGGCTCACACCTGTAATCCCAGTATTTTGGGAGGCTGTTGCGAGAGGACTGCATGAGCTCAGGAGTTTGAGACCAGCCCAGGCAACATAGTGAGATCTTGTCTCTATACACACACACAAATTAGCCAGGTGTGGTGGTGTGCTCCTGTAGTCCCAGTTCCTCGGGAGGCTGAGGCAGAAGGATCACCAGGCTGTGGTGAACCGTGGTCATACTCCAGCCTGGGCAACAGAGTAAGACCCTGACTCAAAAACCAACCAAACAAAAATTGCTGAAAATTGGTTCTGCCTTCTCCCTTTGTAAAATCCAAAGGACTTTTCCTTAAGTCGTTTTGGTCTTTGCCTTCCTCCTACCCCAACTGCCGTTGACACTGAAGGGTTGAGACAAGGCAAAGACAAACCTGCAGAGGCGGAGCTGGCTCAGTGGCAGTGACAGGGCTCCCAGGGTTGGCCCAAGGCGAGCGGCAGGATGCAGGGAGGAATGTGCGGGGCTGTTGACATCAGGAGGTCCACACAAAGGCAACTTGGTGAAAAGTCTGTCGCATGGACGGCTACAGGAAAGCCAGTCTGGCCAGCAGCCACGCTTCATGTCACTTCAATGTCTAGCCCTTCTGGACTGGGAGAATATGCCTGCGGCGGCATTCCCCAAGGAAGGCCATGCTATTTGTCCTGCCCATTCCAGACACCAGGACCCTGTCAGCAGTAATTAGGTGGGGCTCTCTTCTCAGTCAGATTCCATTTATGCATATACTGAGAAGTGTTCTTGAATTCAGACTTCAAACAAGAGAAGACAAAGGTTCATTAAGAATGGCTGAGTCTCAATTTATGTCAGGAGAACTCCCTAAAATTTACTGTACTTTTCACCAGGAAAACTACTGCTGAATTCCGATGTTGACTTCTACACTTTCCAAACTAAAGAATCAATGAGTTGGAGTCTCACTTCTTCGCCCAAGCTGGAGGGCAGTAGCACAATCACGGCCACCGCAGCCTCGACCCGCTGGACTCAGGTGATCCTTCCACATCAGCCTTCCTAGTAACTGGAACTACAGGCATGCACCACCGTGCCTGGCTAATTTTTTGATTTATTGTAGAGACACGTTCTCTCCAAGTTGCCCAGACTGGTCTCAAACCCCTGGACTCAGGCAATCTTCTCGTCTCCACCTCCCAAAGTGCTGGGATTACAGGCCTGAGCCACCGGGCCTGGCACGAGTCTGTTGGTTTTATGCCATCAAAGTCTAGCTAATCTGCTTCTTCAAGTTCACCTAACTCTTGACTCACACTGTGCTGGGTTCAGATGGATTTTTTTTTCTTATATCAAGGTTCTTGTTACTAATTGCAGAGAATTCTCAATGTCAACATCTGTAATTTCTCAGAGTTTCGATTTTAAATAACAAAGGCCGCACCCGTTGCCTTCTGGGGAGGCTGCCTCTTCCAATGTGTCCTGCAAAATGCCTACTGTCAGTTACTTATAAACTGACAATGGTTCCTCTCTGCTTGGAATGTGCTTTTCTGCTCTGCCACCAGCATCTGCTTGCCTCTGCTCAGCTGCCTCCATAGTGGGCTGGGCTGGGCACTGACCCTTTTTGGTATCAAGAATTGCTTCGGAAGTGAAGCCCATCTTTCCCCTTAGAAAAAAATCTAGAAATAGATTCTAGAACACTTCTTGAACAACCCATTCTACAACCTCTTTTGGTTTCAGCTAGTTTTAGGCCTTGACTCTTTAAGTATTTCATGTTGATAGATGGTGGGAAGAAAGAACTGGAAGACTAGGCCACCATGCAGAGACGCAAGTTTGCACACTGTACAGACAAAGTTGTCCAGCCAAGAAGGCAAGCAGGGCTGACATCCAGCCCTACAGGAGGGAATGCTTATTCTTTACACAAATCCAACAGCTTTCAACCAAGCCTTATGTGAGTTAAGCTGTGTCCATACAGAAAGGGTGTTTTTTAAAAAAATATATATTTTAAAGATAGATACAATTCAGGGTTAGGTATACAAATGGTCATTGTATAGATAAATTTTGGGCCTCACTTTGGTCCCCACTTCACCTGGTTTGAGATAAGGTACCCTTATTGATGAAGTGTGCACCCCTTCCCAGCAGTTTCCCACTATTGCCAATACCTTCTTATAGTATTATGATAATTTTTGAGGGTTCACTTATGAGTGACAACACGTGTACTCATTCAGTTCTTTGTTTCTGTGAGAGATCACTGAGTATTATAGACTCTAAATCCATCCAAGTTACTGCAAAGTTCATAATTTTATTCTTCTTTATGGCTGTATAATATTCCATAGTGCATATATATATCACATTTTTTTTATCCTATACTCTTTCGATGGGCAACATGGTTGGTTCTATGTTTCTGCTAGTTGTGAAAAATGTTGCAATAAACATGCGTGTGCAGGTATCTTTTTCATAGAGTGATTTGAGTTCCTCTGGGTATATTCCCAGAAGGGGGATTGCTGGGTCGTACGGTAGGTCAATTTTTAGATCTTTTAGGAATTGCCACACTGTTTTCCACAGAAGTGATACTAGTTTACACTCCCACCAACAGTGTAGAAGTGTTCCCTTTTCCCTGCCCCCTCTCCGGTATCTGTTTTTTGAGTTTTTGGTGATGGTCATCCTGACTGGAGTTAGGTGATATCTCAGTGTGGTTTTAATTTGCATTTCTCTTTGCTGACAGTATGATTCCATACCTTGAAAATCCAAGAGAATCTGTTAAAAACCTTCTTGCACTGATAAAGGACTTTGACAAAGTCTAAGGGTACAAAATCAACAAATAAAAGACAGTTGCATTCTTTATACATCAACAACAAACAGTCAGAGAACCAAATAAAAAGCACAATCCCATTCACAATAGCAACAACAACAAAAAAAATGAAATACCTTGGCATCTTCCCAACCAGAGATGTGAAAGACCTTTACAATGAAAAGTACAAAACAGTGTAAACTACAAAACACTCAAAGAAATCAAAGATGAAAACTACAAAACACTCAAATAAATCAAAGATGAAAACTAAAAACACTCAAAGAAATCAAAAATGACACAAATGGAAAAAATATTCCACACGTGGATTGGAAGAATCAACATTGTTAAGATGTCCATCTTACCCAAGGCAATCTATAGATTTAATGCAATAGTCATTAAATTACCAATAGTATTCTTCTCAAACCTGGAAACGACAATACAGAAATTCATATGGAAACATAAATGACCACAAATAGCCCAAACAATCCTCAAAAAAAGAAACAAAGTGAGAAATATTACACTTCCAGACTTTAAACTGTATTATAAGGTTACAATAATCAAAACAGCCTGGTATTGGTACAAGAACAGGCATATAGACCAATGGAACAGGATAGAGATTCCAGAAGCAAAACCTTAATTTCTCAACAAACTCATCTTCAACAAAGCCTCCACCAACAACCACTGGGGAGAGGAGAAACTACTCAGTAAATGGTATGGGAAAACTGGCTGACTGCATGCAGAAGATTAAAACAAGACCCCTACCTATCCCTACACACAAAAATCAACTCTAAATGGATCAAAGACTTAAACTTAAAACCTCAAACTATAAGAACCTTGGAAAATGCAGGAGACACCTTTACAGAAATTGGAACCGGTAACCAATTCCCGATCAAAACCCCAAATTCCCATACCATAAGAGATAAGATAGACAAGTGGGACCTCATGAAAGTGAAAAGCATCTACAAAACAAAAGAAACCACCAAGAGAGCAGGGAGACAGCTCATGGGAAAAAATATTTGCCAACTGTAAATCTGAAAAAGGCCTAACATCCAGGATCTATAAGGAACTCAAATGTGCCAAAAGGAAAAAAACAAATAACCCTATTTAAAAATGGGCAAAAGATATGAATAGACACTCCTCAGAAGAAAACATACAAGCAGCCAACAAATACATGAATAAATGCTCAGCCTCACTAGTCATCAAAGAAATGCAAATTAAAACCACACTGAGATACCACCTAACTCCAGTCATGATGCCCATCAACAATAACTCAAATAACAATAGCTGCTGGAGAGGATGCAGGGAGAGGAGAACATTTTATACTGTTGGTGGGAGTGTAAACTAGTATAACTTCTGTGAAAAACAGTGTGGCAATTCCTAAAAGATCTAGGAATTAACCTTCCATACGACCTAACAATCCCCCTTCTGGGAATATACTCAGAGGAACTCAAATCACTCTATGAAAAAGATACCTGCACACACATGTTTATTGCAACATTATTCACAATTAGCAAAAACATGGAACCAACCATGTTGCCCATCGAAGGAGCACAGGATAAAAAAAATGTGGTACATATGCACTATGGAATATTATGCAGCCAAAAAGAAGGACAAAATTATGAACTTTGCAGCAACTTGGATGGATTTAGATTCTATAGTAGTGATTTATCACAGAAACATAGATATGAGTGCCACATGTACCCACTCATAAGTGGACTCTGAACAATTATCATAATATCTATAAGAAAGGGATTGGCAGTTGTGGGACACTGCAGGGGGGGCACATAACATCAATAAGGGTACCCACACTTTACCTTTACGATGACCACATATGTACCTAATCCTGAATTGTACCTTACATTTTTAAAATAAAACAATAAGAGGAAAAAACAAAACAAAATAACATGTAAGAATATATCAACAATTATTTATAAATTCCAGATTTTTTGAAAAGAAAAAAAATGATAGCCTTATTAAAAAATGAGCAAAAGATAATTTTTTTGAGACAGAGTCTCACGCTTTTGCATCAGAGTCTCGCTCTTTTGCTCAAACTGGAGAGCAGTGGCACACTCACAGCTCACCACATCCTCGATCTCCTGGGCTCAGGCAATCCTCCCACCTCAGTTTTTCAAGTAGCTGAATCTACAGAGGCGCGTCACCACACCTGGCTTTTTTTTTAATGTATAGATGAGGTCTCACTATGTTGTCCAGGCTTCTCTCAAACTCCTGGCCTCAAGCCATCCTCCTGCCTCGGCCTCAAAATGCTGGGATTATAGGCACGAACCACCATATCCAGTCTTCTCTTTTGAATGTCCACACTCTATAGGCTGGTGGCGGCCTTCCCTGAAGCAGATGACAGAGGATGAGGAAACTGGTTTTAAAGAGCTTAAAGAAAACTTTACCAGGATTGTTAGTGGAGGAAAAGTCAGTGTAATCACCCCTAAAGTGGAAGCCAACAGTGACCAACCAGAAGACCAAAGATGAAGTCCAGTACTCTGCTCCCAGCTGACTCTCCGTCAGGATATGCTTCATCTCCCCAGTCAGACTCTTTTCTCCTCTCCCCCTTACATTCTTTCTTTCTTTTTTTTTTTTTTTTTTTT
>NW_007247412.1:529854-531829 GCF_000164805.1 Carlito syrichta
GCAGTGGCTGCTCCCGGCCACTGCAGCCTCGACCTGCCGGGCTCCGACGATCCTTCCGCCTCAGCCTTCCGAGTAGCTGAAACCACAGGTGCGCGCTACCATGCCGGCTAAACAGTATTTCTAAAAAAAAAAAAAAAAAAAAAAAAAAAAAGTAAGAGCTGGTTTTTCTATGTGAAATTAGAAGGAAAAGGGCTTAGATGATGCAACAAATACCACAGAACCTGGTAGGCAGCTCAACACCACAGACGCATCCACTTACCCACTAGAGTAACTCCTAGGATTCATCACACAGTCACAGTGAAGGTGGCTCGGGGACCAAACGCGCCAGCCCGCTGTGCATCAAAAGGGCAGCTTTGTTCCTAGCGGCAGTGGTTGTCCTCGGCTATTGCTTCTCCAGGCAGCCCTTTCATTCTCTCATCTCTTGCACATTCTCTCTTGCTGCTCGCATTCTATGTTCTGGAGTTCTCACTGCCTCCAGACACTGTGGTTCGCTTTGATCGATGCTCTTTGTTCTTTGTGCAAGTGGAATTCTGCTTAACGGGATAATAGAGTCTTCAGCCAACTCTAGTCATTCCATTTGTTCCTATCTTCCCTACCAGGCACAGCAGTTAATGAGGGAGCAAATTATTTTGAGCAACTACTATGTGTTGCATGATTCTAGGCACTGGGAATACCGTGATGACCAACACGGTTAAAAATCCCTGCCCACATGGACGTACATTCTGGAGGGGGTGGAGTGAGGGAGAGATAGACAATAAACAAAATGAGTAAATGAGGTGTATGGTATGTCAGACGATAACAAGTGTTAAAGAGGAAAGTAGGCCAGGTGCGGTGGCTCAAGCCTGTAATCTCAGCACTTTGGGAGGCTGAGGTGGAGGGATTGCCTGAGCCCACGGGTTCAAGAACAGCCTGAGCAACACAGTGAGAACTCATCCCTACAATCAATTAAAAAAACTTAGCTGGGCGTGGTAGGGCACACCTGTGGTTCCAGCTACTTGGAAGGCTGAGGTGGAAAGATCACCTGAGCCCAGCAGGTCAAGGCTATGGTGGCCATGAGTGTGCCACTGCACTCCAGCCTAGATGACAATGAGACTGCAACTCAAAAAAGAGAGAGAGAGAGAGAGAGACAGAGAGACAGAGAGAGAGAAAAGTAAAGCAGGAAATGTGGAGGTAGGGCGATGGTTTGCCATTTCATAGAGGGTGGCCAAGAAAGCCCTTGATGAAAAGATGAATTTTGATTAAGGATCTGAAGGAGGTGAGTGAACCTTGGCATAGCTTGAGGGAAGAATACACGGTGAACCTTTTGTAATTCCCAAGCTTCTACTGAGCTACACCAAGTTTATATTTTACTGACTCTTACCAAGTATGTTATGTGTCAGTTGCTGTGGGACAAATCACCACAACATTTAGTAGCTTAAAACAACAAAATATCCTTATCTTACAGTGAGTCAGAACCCCAAGTATGGCTCAGCTGGGTCCCTTTGGCTCTGAGTCTCCTACACAAGGCTGCCATGAAAGTGTTGGACAGGACTGTAGTCATCCCAGAGCTCCACTGGAGGAGGATCCACTTCCAAGATCACGTGGGTGGCTGGTGGCAGGCCTCAGGTCCTCACCTGCTGCTTCCTGGAGATATTAGTCTTTTGTCACTTGGACCTCTCTATGGGGCAGCTCACAACAGAGTAAGCCAGCAAACGAGTGAGCAAGACAGAAGTCACAGACTTTCAATAGCCTATCCTTAGAAGTGACATCCAGCTGGGCGTGGTGGCTCTCGTCTGTAATCCTAGCACTTTGTGAGGCAGAGGCAAGAGGATTGCCTAAGCCCAGGTGTCGGAGACCAGCAAAAACATGGAACCGACCATGCTGCCCATCGAAACTGGACTGGATTAAAATAAATGTGGTACATTTACACAATAGAATATTATGCAGCCCTAAAGAAGGACAAACATATGGACTTCGCAGCAACTTGGATGGATTT
>NW_007247412.1:531849-555380 GCF_000164805.1 Carlito syrichta
CTGTGTGTATGTATATATATAACCAGAAGAGTACACACATTTTAAGAGATGTTATCTATGTATTACTTTTCAAAGTTGAATTCAATTACGGTAACAATGTAGTATGACGTTCGCTCAACCATGCTTCCACCGTTTTCTCTCTTTCTTTTTTTTTAAGTCGAAGTCTCACTCCATCACCCAGGCTGGAGTGCAGTGGCGCGCTCATGGCCATCCCAGTATCAACCTGCTGGGTTCCGGCAATCCTTCCGCCTCAGCCTTCCAAGTAACTGGAACTACCCGGCTCATTTTTTATTTATTGTAGAAGCGAGGTCTTGCCAAGTTGCCTGGGCTGGTCTTGAACTCATGGGCTCAGGCAATCCACACACCTCAGCCTCCCAAAGTGCTGGGATTACAGGTTGAACCACTGAACCCAGCCAACTTCCACCATTTTCTATACCTGTCCTGCCTGTCACATGGTGACACTAGCATTCATTTAATTGATGCCATATTTTGAGCAAAAATCACGCTTAAAGTTTGTATACATATTTTTGGCACTGTGTGTCTATGCATATATAGCTATAACTTATTTTTAATGAAGAAAGGTAGATTTATTAAAGGAAAGATATGTTGTGAAAGGCATAATGGACAGCACAACAGCAAGGTGTGTGCTGTCTGCTGCCACACATTTTCTGAGTTGGGTTCTCACTCTGTCGCCCAGGCTGGAGTACAGTGGCACAATCACAGTTCACTGCAGCCTCGACCTCCTGGGCTTGGGCAATAGTTCTGCCTCCACCTCCCGCTGAGTTGCCTAGGTTGGTCTTGAAATTCTGGGCTCAAGCGATCCTCTCGCCTTGGTCCTCCAAAGTGCTGAGATTACAGGCATGAGCCACTACACCCAGCCTACCATATTATACTTGATGAAACCAGTTCTTAGGTTCCACTCACACTGGAGGGGAGGATATTATAGGAGGGTACAAATTTCAAGAGGCAACGGCAACTGAGGCCATCTTAGAGGTTGTCTGCCACCCCAGGAGGAGAACAAAGGTATGCACATCCTATAATGGGCACTTGGATGGCCACTCCGCCCCCCGTAGCAGCCAGAGCGGTCCTTAAATTGTAGGTGACAGCAGATCACTTCCCCTGCAAGCCCACAATTGCACTAAGAGCAACGTTTGCCGCTCACAAGCCAAGCTCTGCTTCACTCTCCCACCTCTTGCCCCACTGCCCACTGACTCACAGCTGCTCTGACCCCAGGAGAGCAAGATTCTTGCTCTTGATCCTATGTACCATGCCCCTTCCTGTCCGCTTCCCTCCCGTGGTTCAGGTCTCGTTCAGCTGTTACCTCCTCCCAGGGGCTTTTCCTGACCACCTGTACCTCACTCCTCTCTCCCGTATTCTGTTTTATTTTCCTTGTAGCACTTATCACTATCTGAAAATGTCTGTTATTTGTTTGTTTTATTTTATTTTTTTGAGTCAGAATCTCACTCTGTTGCCCAGGCATGATCATGGCTCAGGCTATCCTTCCGCCTCAGCCTCCCAAGTAGCTGGGGCTACAGGTGTGTGCCACCATGACTGGCTCATTTTTAAGAAATTTTTGATAGAGACAAGGTCTCACGATGTTGCCCAGGTTGCTCTCAAACTCCTGGGCTCGAGTGACTATCCTACCTCAGCCTCCCAAAGTACTGAGAATCCAGGCGTGAGTCATAGCACCCAATTACTTATTTGTTCGTTGTCTGTCTCCCTGACTAGAGGTAAGATCCATGAGGAGAGGAACTTTTGTCTATTTTGTCCACTGCTGTATCCCCAGTGTTTGGGACTTAGAAGAGTCTCGGTGAATGTTGTCAGGATAAGTGGTCAAGGAATGACTTTTGAATGCTTATCAGGAGTAATTCACCTCTAACGCAGCAAAAACGATGTTTTCCAACTGGGGGCTTTGTTCAATCCTAGGCAATTTATAAACATAATTTCATCTAGTCCTTACAAAGACTCCATGAGGTAGGTACTAACATTATCCTGATCGTACAGAGGACAAAAACGAGACTGGGTAAGACCAGGAACCCTACACAAGGTGACATGGTAAGTGAAGAGCTGAGGTGGAGACCCATGATCGCCTGACCCTGCAGCTCACACTTTTGCCACTGGGAGCTTTTGTCTCTCCAGCAATGAAGCGGCGGCATCCACAGGGCGTGGGGCCCGCCCCCACGGTTGCCAGAGTCACTCTGGCAGTTTCTAAAACTGCTCCCGAGGAAATCCTGACACAACCTGGGATAAAGATCACACTTCAATAGCTAGTGAGAAATACGAGTGCAGTACATACCTCAGTCTAAAATTTAACAGAACGTTTCATGTCAAGCCAGCTTGAGGCAAAACTGTGACATTGAGCTTGGGGCTGCCCAGAGACCCTGCTGAGACTTGGGCAGCCCCAGGTGTCTGCCCACCTCACCCATGCTTCTGTGTCCTCTTCCCTCGGAGTCCTGTGCTTTCCCTCAGGGATGGTGAGAGGACAGGTCAGCGATACCCCTTGATCAGAGAGCTCTCGGCCTCCATTGCTGCCACTGACTACAGCCTCAGAATGAATGTGGCTCTCACCTCTCTGAGCTTCCCTCCCTTCCTCCCTTCTCAATCCACTTGCCAGCAACACCCCTGCCGCCAGGAGCACTCTGCCTCCGAGTATTCCTTGTTCCTGCCACACTGAATTTCGTTCAGTCTCTGAACTTGTCATGCTCCCTCGCCTACTGGCTTAGTTCATGCGTGTGCCTCTCCCTAGAACATTCTTTCCCTCTTATCACCTGGTCACATCCTCTTCATGCTCAGGTCTCTGTGTAAACATCGCTTCCTCCAGGAAGACTTCCCTAATCACATTACTCCCTGCCTGGGTGAGACATTTCCTTTTCCACTGGCACCCAGGACTTCCTCTATGACAGGGAAATACTACCTTGGATTCATAAACACCCAGTACTCCCGTAGAGGCTCCCTGAGAACAAGAACCCTCCTGGCCCATTGGGTAGCTGTTGGCAATTCAGCGTTTAGTTCCCCTCCTCTGGAAAACAGTTGCCCAAATTTCCTTTGAGAAACCTTCCTCCCTCCCCATGTCAGCTGTGTGATTTGTGTGGGATTGAAGCCAATGTCCAACTCCAGTTGCAAGGCAGTAAACTGCAGTAAACTGGCATACCCAGCCTCCAGTCTCCCTGTCATGATGGCTCAGAATTGACATGGGACTTGGGCCGCGCCCATCAGACTGAACCCCAGGGCCCTACCTGGAGAGATGAGCCCTGGACTCATTCTCCCCCGCTGGACAGGAAGCCTATGGGACATGAAAGAAATTCAGGACCAATGGAGGTGAAGGCACAGGCGGTCAAGTACAGCCAGCAATGGAGCCAAGCAGAGCTAAGAAATAGAGAGAAAGAAATAGAGTCCTGGTCATATCATTCAAGATAATGGATCAAGCATTACCTGAAGCTAGAGCTACCTCCAGACACGGCTGACATGGGGAGGGAGGAAGGTTTCTCAAAGGAAATTTGGGCAACTGTTTTCCAGAGCAGGGAAACTAAACGCTGAGTTGCAAACAGCTATCCAACGGGCCAGGAGGGTTCTTGGTCTCAGGGAGCCTCTACGGAAGTCAGTTACACTTACACAGGCCAATCAATTACCTTCCTACTTAAACCAGTTTGGGGTCTTGCTTGTTGCTGTTGTTGTTGTTACTTGTACCCAAGAAACAGCTTAATTTTAAATTCTGCCTTGTTTGCCACCATATCCTTGGCCTTCAGCCGTGGGTGAATAAAGAAGTTTCTTTGCTGTAGAGAAGAAATCTGGGGACTAGCACATCTATCAGGGTAGAGCCAGCACATGCACTGGAAGCACCCAGCTCTTTGTAGTCGGGTGCTGCAGTGTTGGCTCTCCTTCCTTCCTTCCTTCCCACCTTCCTTCCTGAGACGAGGTCTCACTATGTTGCCTCGGCTGGTCTCAAGCTCCTGGGTTCAAGCGATCCTCCGCCTTGGCCTCCCAGAGTGCTGGGATGACAGGCATGAGCCAGTGTGCCCGGCCAAGAAAAGGGAGAGAGGGAGTGTGAGGCCAAGTGGTCCTAATTCTTTCTCTCCCGTTCCTACTCAAGGGCGCATCCAAGATCCCTCTCTCAGCCCCGCTGGGCCCTGAAGACCCAGGAGCTCTTCTGTGAGGCTGCTGAGACACGACCTCTAACTCCCGGTCCCACTTGCAGAATATCCGTGACTAGCTTCATTCAAGTCCCCAACCTCTCTGAGCAGGCCGCGGAAACACCGAGCTGTTTACAGACCACAGGGCCACTCAAAGCACAGATTTAGGGCACTGTTTATGTGCCTTTAAAAAAAATCCAGCCGGGCTTGGTGGCTCAGCCTGTAATCCCGCGCTTTAGCGGGCTGAGGTGAGTGGATTGCCTGAGCCCACGGGTTCGAGACCTGCCTGGGCAACTTGGCGAGACCTCATCTCTACAATAAATAAAAAAATTAGCTGGGCGTGGTAGCGCATGCCTGTAGTTCCAGCTACTGGAAGGCTGACGCGGAAGGATCGCTGGAGCCCAGCAGATCGAGGCTGCAGTGGCCGGGAGTGGCCACTACACTCCAGTCTGGGTGACAGAGTGAGACTCCAACTCAAAAAAAAAAAAAAAAAATCCAGGCTGCGATTGGTTTTTCCATTTACACGCTGAATAAATTTTGTGCCCTTTCTTGTGTCAGCAATCTGTTTCCCTTTCTGTTGTTGGAGTCACAGAATTTGAGACCGAACAGAGAGGTCGTCCAGTTCAGTCCCATTCCCAGAGTAGGTGCCACTACTACCACATCTCTGACTGAGGTCTAGCTTGGCTTGGCTTGAACACGACCGGAGACCAGCTGCTGCATCCTCTGTGAGGCAGGCATATTGTCAGACAGCTCAGATTGTTAGAAAGTGCTTCCTGAAACTGAGCTGGAATCTGCTTCCTTGTCATTCCACCTAGTCCTGGATCTGCCATCTGGAGTCCCTGGCAGCAGCCTGATCCCTCCCCCACATGGCAGCCACTGGGATATGTGAGGACAGCTCACATGTCCCTAACGTCTGCTTGGCTTCAGACAAAGCATCCCCATGCCCTCACCAGTCCTCACACGTCTTGGTTAACCGATATTGCACGAGCATGGCAGCCTGTGCCCTCTGAAAATCTGGTTCCTTGAAAGGATCTCAACAGTCTAGATGTGGCCTGTCCAGCACCAAGTATGGTAGAACCATCCCGTTCCTGCTCTGGACGCACCACACCTATTAATGAGACCATGTACGTTTTCGGCACCATGTTTACAACCTCATCAGACTATTGGCTCAACGTAGTCTTAGAGAAGAGGAAACTCCGCCGTTGGATTTTCTGTTTTTGAACATTTGATGTAAGGGGCTGCACAATGGTTTCTCTTAATTTTTATCTTGCTGTGTTTTTGTTTTTTGTGTTGTTGAGTTGGGGTCTCATTCTGTTTCCAGGCTGGAGTGCACTGGCACAATCGTGGCTCACTGTAGTCTCAACTTCCTGGGCTCAGGTGATCCTTCTTCCTCAGCCTCCTGGGTAGCTGGAACTACAGGTGTGCACCTCCATGCCCAGTTAGTTTTTTAGTTTTTTGTAAAAATAAGGTCTCACTATGCTGCCTAGGTTGGTCTTGAACTCCTGGGCTCAAGCAATTCTCCTGCTTTGGTCTCTCAAGATGCTGGGATTACAGGTGTGAGCCACTGCACAAAGACCTTGCTAGTTTTAGACTGAGCAGAATCACTAAGGTGATCGTATAATTGTCATCCTAATTATGACAATTTTAAGACTGAAAGAGGGTGCTGTTATCACTATTAATATTTACATTGAGACAACAGACACAATAAGGACCATCCAAGCAAACCTGAGCCCAGGACCCCTAAGCAAAGTGGTTAGGACGATCAAGTCCGGGTTCAAATTCCAGGGCTATCATTTATCAGTTCTGCCCTTAATCTCTTGACATTTCTGTTTTCCCATCTTTGAAAGGCAAATAATATCCCTACATCATAGGATTGCCATAATTATCAAACAAGATCATGTATAGAAAGAATTTAATCCATAGCCTGGCACATTAAGTGCTTAGAAAATACCACCTGGTATTTTTCAGCTTGTTGAAGTCTTTTTTAATTTGACCAGTCATCCCTCTCAGCACTGTGTCATTTTTAATATGGTAGGTATGGTTCCTACAGCTTTGTCTGAGTTATTGCCTAAAATAACCTGCGTCAGCATCACAGAAAGAGCCCTGTGGCATGCCACTAGCATTCTCCTTCCAAGTTGCTGTTGAAGCAGCACTGGCCACTATTCTTTGGATATGGCTATTACACCAGCTAGCCCCATATATTAAAAGAAAGTAAGTTTAGGCCAGGCTTGGTGGCTTGTAATCCCAGCACTTTGGGAGGCCGAGGCAAGTGGATTGCCTGAGCCTGCGGGTTCAAGACCAGCCTGGGCAACTTGGCGAGACCTTGTCTCTACAATAAATCAAAAAATTAGCCAGGTGTGGCAGCGTGCACCTGTAGTTCCGGCTACTTGGAAGGCAGAGGCGGAAGGATCACTGGAGCCCAGCAGGTCGATGCTGGCGTGGCCGTGAGTGTGCCACTGCACTCCAGCTTATGGAGTGAGACTCCAACTCAAAAAAAAAAAAAGTAAGTAAGTTCAGTAATAAGAGACTCAGAATCAGGCATGGCGGCTTATGCCTGAAATCCCAGCACTTTTGGAGGCTGAGGTAGGAGAATCACTTGAGTCCAGGAGTTTGAGACCAGTCTGGGCAATATAGTAGGACCTCATCTCTTAAAAAACAACAACAAAAAAAAAATTAGAGGCTCAGCAGGTATACAAGTGTATTTTTCTTTCGCATAATAGTTTGTGAAGACCCCACTTTGGCAGACTGTCCGTCGGGGACCCAGGCTGATGACAGCTCTTCTGACTTTAGCATGCGGCTTCCTAACTGGTCACCATTCCCACCAGCAGGAAGGGAGAAAAGAGCAGGGAAGAGCGGGTGTGGGAGGTTTATGGGACGGGCCTGGAAGAGGCCAGTGGAGAGAACCTTTGTGTCTCCAGAGGGCACGTTTCCATACCGACCATGGCAATGCAGCGCAGCTGGGCAGCTGGGCTCTACTCCTGTTCCTGTGGAAGGAAGGTGAGATCTCGGTGGGCAGCTGGCAGCGTCCACCTCTCCCATCCACCGACGGCATTATCATTCGGGCCGCATTTTCTATCTTGTCTTCTAGGAAATAAGGCAAGGCTCTCTCAAATACCTTATGAAATCAAGGGCCTCCAGCACTCTGCTCTGCTCTGGGTCAGGAGCCCTATCACAAAAGGAAATCATTTCCAGGGTCTCACGAGGAGATGGCACGCAGGCAGCCTGCACTATCTCTGAGAAATGGCTTTCCATTTGGGGCAGTGAAATTCACTTCCTCCTTCCCTTAACCTGTGTGGAGAAGAAATAGAAAGAAGGCAGAAACATCGTGGTGTTTAACAAAATGAAATGTCGAGCAGAAAAGGAAGTCTCCATAAAAATTAAAATGGCCTTATGAATTGTTCAATATCGCTCTCTCTGAACACTCCTGAGCACCTTAAGATAAGTCGTAGGACTCGGATTTATGACGCAAGTAACATAGGCGTGATGTGCAGCTCTTAAACTCGAGCCTGTGGCTATTCAATTCAAGCACTGCTGATGAGTAACCTCCTCCAAGACAACTCATTTGTTCATTCAACAAACGCCTAGAGAGAAGCTTCTCAGTGCCATGCGCTGTGTAGGAAATAAAGAAATAAACAAGCTGTGGTTCCTGCTCTTGAAGGCTTTCAGACTAAAAGTTTTCTATTTATTAATCATGGCAAAAATCAAAAACCAATCTTGCTACTCTAAGCCGAAAGTGAATTTATTAAAGAATATACGTTAGATCACAAAAATTTCTGGGAAGCTATGCATCTAGAAATCATATCCCAAAACACTTTGCAGAATAATCTAGAGGGAGCCATGCCGGTCTCACCGTTGGCACAGACTTACAGCTTGAACTCGTGATCCTGCCGGTGTGGGAACTTCGATGTGCTCATCAGAATCTCCTGAGACTGAGGTGGATACAAGCCACCTTTTCCAGAACATACTCCTCTCAGTCCTCACTGCTTTGCTGCTCTGATTCAGAGTCCTGTATGGTACGTGGGTGCCCACCCGTGCTGTGCCCAGCTGCAAGGGAGGCAGGGAGAGGGTATTTGCCTTCTGAGACAGGATGTGGGGATTTGTAAAACAGAATTCCCCACACATAGGAAAGATGTGAAAAAATCCTGGGTGGCCCCCAAATTGATAAATGTCCACATAAGGTGAAAAATATGTGCCAATGCATATGTTCAAATGGAATCCAGGCTTCACAGACTTTATGAACAAAGAGTTGTAGAAACACAGAGGACAGAGAAGTAAAACCTGGCTGGGCAGGAAAGATTTCATCAAGGCAATCTCCACCCATCCGCCACCAAACACCTCATCATTCAGCATTTTCCGTCTTGTCCTCTGGGTCATAAAGGATGCGGAATAACTTTTGGGGGAAGGTTTTCGAGGACAGACACCCACACAGAGGAAAAACATGGGAGAAGGCATGAGGATGAGAAAGGCTTGGCAGGTCTGTTGAGAGGTTCCACGTGGAAAAGGCAAAGGCCATGTATCAGCAGCGGAGGGCAGATGGGCTGAGGGGGACAAGGTCAGATCACAAAAATCTGGATGGCTCATAGGGCATGTGGGATTTATATGGGGGAGAAAGGAGGAGTCATTGGATATCATTTAAGGAAGGGAGTAATGTTATCTGCTTTTCCATTCATTTTTTGTTTCTCTTTTTTTGAGTTGGGGTCTCACTCTGTCGTGCAGGCTGGAGTGCAGTGGCACAATCGCAACTCACCAGTCTCAACCTCCTGAACTCAGACGATCCTTCTATCTCAGCCTGTCGAGTAGCTGGGACCACAGGTGTGCACCACCAGGCCTGGCTAATTTATTTATTTTAATTTTTGTGGGGACAAGCTCTTGCTATTTTGCCCAAGTTGGTCTTCAACTCCTGGGCTCAAGCAGTTCTCCTGCCTTGGCCTTCTAAAGTGCTGGGATTACAGGCATGAGCCACTGCACTCGGCCAGATCTGCTTGTTTTTAAGAGAAAAACGAGTGCTCTGTAGAGGGTGGATTGGCTGGGAAAGAAAATGAGAAAGAAGAGTCCAAAGGCTGGTGAAAAAGACCAAGTATGAGGATGCAAAGCTTTATGAAGGCTGTGGCAGCAGGGATGAAAGAAACATTGGATCTAAGACATGCTTCTGCAGCGGATGTGTTCAATGGGAAATCCAAACTACGGGTCTGGAGACAGTTGAGATCATGAACTCAGATGGCGGTTAATATAACAAGAGAGGCCACATGGCCTAGGCAGAAGATGACTGGGAACTCTTACAGTTAAACATTAGAAACCTCAAGTCAGGGCTGGGTGTGGTGGCTCACGCCTGTGATCCTAGCACTTGGGGAGGCAGCGGCGAGAGGATTGCCTGAGCCCAGGAATTCGAGACCAACCTGGGCAACTTGGCGTGGCCTCGCCTTTACAATAAATTTTTAAAATTAGCCTAGAGTGGTGGCGTGAAAACTGTGGTTACAGCTACCTGGGAGGCTGAGGCAGAAGGATTGCCTGAGCCCAGCAGGTCGAGGTTGCAGTGGCCATGAGTGTGCCACTGCACTCCAGCTTGAGTGACAGAATGAGACTCTGACTCAAAAAAAAAAAAAAAAAAGAAAAGAAAGAAAGCAAGCTCAGGTCAGGTTTCCTATTTCTAGCACCACACTAAAGGCAGGATGTGCCCAGGGCATAAGTCACTGCACTGGGGATGGAGCAGAGGGCAGAAGTCCTGATCCACGCTCCCTGGAGTTCACTGTCATGTTGAAATGCATAGTTGGTAGGTGACATCATGGTTTTTTGGCTACCTGGCATCAGTTTCCTCTTCTCATAATGGAGCTGGATTTCTTTTTTGTTGTTGTTTTTTGGGGGTTATTTTTTGAGTTGGAATCTCACTCTGTCGTCCAGACTGGAGTGCAGTGGCTGCTCCCGGCCACCGCAGCCTCGCCTGCTGGGCCCCGGTGATCCTTCCGCCTCAGCCTTCCAAGTAGCCAGAACTACAGGCGTGCGCTACCACGCCCGGCTGATTTTTTGATTTATTGTAGAGATGAGATCTCGCTGCCCAGGCGGGTCTCGAACCCGTGGGCTCAGGCAATCCACTCACCTCAGCCTCCCAAAGGCGCAGGATTACAGGCTGAGCCACTGAGCCCGGCGGAGCTGGATTTCTTTTTTCTCTCTCACCTATTCTGTGCAGCCTTGGAGGTGTCAATCAAAGTACTCTGTCGCCTCTGGCTAAGGGGTGAGCACAGGTCCTAAGGACATGCAGACTCTCTTCAAGAACTTCTTATTTACAGCAGAGTGGAACCAGGCTGGAAAGAAGAGCCTGGGGTTGGTTTGACGCAGCAGCATCTTCCTAAGGAGACTCGCCTCTAGCTTCTGCCCCATAGACTCTGAGCTATCCCGGTTCAGCCCTTTTTGCAGCCCGGCTTCCAGCCTTCCTTTCTGTTCCGTGAACTCAATAAGATTCTAACTAGATTTTTTTCTGCTTGGGGAGTCATAATTTGTGGCTTGCAAAGAGCCCCAACGGACTCACAACACAATAGACACTTCTGTCAACTACACACAAGAACTCTTCCAAACCAGCCTCCCAACAGGTGCAAAGCATAAATTTATGAAAAAGGAATGGGGCTCCCATGCTCACTAGAGCAGGGATCATTCTTGCTCTGAGCAGCCTCACTTGTCCCAAAATCTTGGAAGGGTCCCGTCAATCTCTCTGGGTTTTAGCGCTCTCATTTACAAGACATGGTGCTGAACTAGATGATGCTTGGTGTCCAGAGGTGTGTTTATAAACCAATTCTTTAAAAAAAAAAAAAAACAAACCTTGACTTGTACTGTTTAATGATTTCTATGCTGTAAATATTTCTCCATGGCTTATTTTCAAGCTACCGATAGTTTATACAACCAGCTTGCAAATGTCCTGAAAATGTTTCTTTTGCCATCCAGCACAAGCCATCTCTGGTACGTCACTACTGGTGTCCCTTCCAGGGCTGACTTCTGGTCTGCAGCCCTCTAAATTGGAAAGTTGAAGACTACGCCTTTGACCCTTGTTGGAAAGAAAGAGCGTGGGGCGGCGTTTCTCAAACTCTGGGGCAGGGAATGTGTTCAAGCGCAAATGCCCGTGAATCTCTCTGAATGAGCAGAAGATGCCGAGACAGGACTTGTGAGGGCCATACTTTAAGATACTGGCTTGGAAAGTAGGAGGGCACATGAAGATGGAACAGGGTGAGAGTGGAGCAGGAAATGCATGAAGCAGGGGGAGAGAGAAGGATTGTGGAAGACGTGATGACCTAGCCATAGTGGGGAGTAGAGACGGATGGAGGTTGGGAGGAGAGGGAGCCAGGAGCTATTCTTAGCTAAACATCCAGACTCAGGGTGCTCTGCAGAACACCATGTACTAGAGGGCTTTCTTTTTTTGAGTCGGAGTCTCACTCTGTCGCCCAGACTGGAGTGCAGTGGCCGCTCCCGGCCACCGCAGCCTCGACCCGCTGGGCTCCGGCGATCCTTCTGCCTCAGCCTTCCGAGGAGCCGGAATTACAGGCGTGCGCTACCACGCCTGGTTGGTTTTTTGATTTACTGTAGAAATGAGGTCTCGCTGCCCAGGCCATCCACTCACCTCAGCCTCCCAAAGGCGCGGGATGACTGAGCCACCGAGTCCGGCTTAGAGGGCTTTTAATAAGACATGGCGACGACAACAATGATGATGACGGAGGGCTGGTAGGAAGCAGAGCCATCTGGTGCACATTCGGTACATTACAGAATCTATTTTGTTTTCACCAGAGCTGCTCAGCCAAATTTATATCTGTTTCTGGCTGCAGAACTTGCCTGGTATTACACTAAGCCCTGAGCTCCGAGCAGGAAGAATCCTATGCCAAAGACGTGACCATTTTTTGCCGATTCTGGGGCATAGTTGGGTTTCTGAGCCTTCCTAGAATCCTGGCCCCTGTTCCAGAGGGTGGGAACACAGGGATGTTCTAAATGAATGATTGAAAGCCATGAAGGAATCTGTGTTCACTTCACCAAGCCCTCTGTATTCCCCCCCTCCCTGCTTTTTCACGCCCTCATTCCCACTTCTGGATGACTTCTGGGGGGACAAGGATCTTGTTCTTCTTTCCAGGCCAGGGCCTATCCTGTGGGAGCCTTAGTCGTCAGCCTTATTCCCCTCAATGAGTGCCTGGCAGGTGGATGGAAGGACAACGCAGACAGGTGATGGCACTGTACAGGGACCAGGAGTCACCACCATGCCTGGTGAGCTGGCCTGGCAGAGACAGAGACAGAAGGAGAGTCATTGCCTGGTAGCAGGGGATGGTTGGATATTAGAAGTCCAGGTCAAGCACAGCGGCTCACACCTGTAATCCCGGCACTTTGGGAGGCCGAGGCTAGAGGATTGCCTGAATCCAGGAGTTCAAGACCAGCTTGGGCAACATGACAAGACCTGGTCTCTACCATAAATCAAAAAATGAGCCAGGGATGGTGGTGTGTGTCTGTAGTCCTGGCTACTCAGGAAGCTGAGGCAGGAGAATCATCTGGACCCCAGAGGTTGAGGGTGTGATAGCCGTGATCATGCCACTGCACTCCTGCCTCAACACTCCTCCCACAAAACTTTCAGGAAAGCTGGGGAGGGGAGGTACGTGCTGATAAAGAGGCTTTGGGACCCCCCGAGCGTTGGTTGTCTCTCCTTAGTCTACAGCCTGATTCCTCCTTGACTGTTCAAAGGCACACAGGCAGGATCAGTCTTCCCTGGGCTGGAACACCGGATATCGCTATCCCACCTCTGGGTCCTTGAGGGATGCTCACAGTGACTTGTATCTGATCCAGCTCTCCTCACTTAAAATTCCTCATTGGATTTATTTGGAATCCTTCTTTCCTCTCTGACGTCCCGGACGTTGCCTTCAGCTCTTCAGCCCTGCTTGCCTTCAGCTCTTCACAACTCAGCTCAGACAGCTGAAATGCTGGATAAAACCTCTGTCCACTGGATAAAACCTCTGTCCACAGGGCGGGGACCTTGTCTTTGTCTCATGAAATGCATATCCACCTGCAGTGTTTGTAAACAATGAATGGCCATAATAAAGTAGCTGCCTCTTTGGGGCCAGGGGTGTACGTTTGCAGAAAAGCAGTTCTCCCTATGCTCCCCCATACACAGCAGGTCTGGCTCTGCCTGGTACAGCTGTCGCTGGAGTCTGAGGATGCACTGCACAGGACACGTGACCTGAAAACTTAGGATTCCAAACACAATAAAAGACACAACGCCAGGATTTCTTGGCCAGGGGAGGTCAGAGAGCAGCCAACTGACATACCATGTACTTGAAAAATTAATGTGCTGTGGAAATGCAAGATGTTATTATTATTACTTCAAATTGTATTGTTCTGCTTACTCTGGCCTTTACAAATTACAACAGCACAGGACTTTTCAGCCAAGTATATACTAATAATTTGCTACTGAAAGAGAGATTGGCTGGTAATAACAGGTATTATTGCTATAATAATGACTTGCCAATTCAGTATAAAGGAGAAGAGAGACTTCTTTTCAAAATAGTGGACAGGCTGAAATGGACAAAACAGCTTTAATTTGGGGAACCATGGGAAGGGCAGGTACACAGTGACCACATGGGCACTCACTGTGATGATCCGTGCCGCTGATGCTGAGACCAGGTAGAATACAACTCTGGGACTACCTGCTGGTTTCTCTCTATAGTTAAGAGACAAGAGGTTATCAATCTGAAGACATGCTGAAATCTCCCCTCCCCAGGGCACCCTCAAGGCAGAAACAAAAAACTCGGTGGCATCAGATACTTTGGGTGCAGAAACTTGGAGCCCTTCATGGTGATAGTAGCTGCCACTTCAGTGCAGCCTATCTATGCGCCAGGCACCATCCATCGACGCACTCCATCCTCTCCACTCACCCTATGAAGTGATTCCTGATATCATCCATGTCACACACGAGAGACGTTAGACTGGGGGTCTACCAGCCAGGTGTGCGACCAGGACCCAGACTTAGGTGAACTGACTCCAGATGCCAAGCTCTTAACCACCACGATCCATCCCTCCACCGCCATTTGGCAGTGTTTCAGTGGTTGAAAGAACTCAGTAACTCAAACTTGCCCCCTCTGGCCAAGAGGAAATTCATTTCGATCATCCAAGCTGACGGAAGGAAAGAGTGGCATTGGGTAATGGCATGGGAGTGGCATGCGGAGTGGGTTAGTCTGGGCCATGGATGGCCTAACTGGGATAGTTAGCAGCAGATGTGCTTTCTGAACTGTGTGACTTCCAGGCAGGCATTCAAAGTAGCCATGGTCTCTGAGAATGTGCCAGCCAGGTGGGTGAGGGCGTGGCTGAAGGACAGGTGGGAATGGAGAAATGGCTACGGCGTAAAAATTTCAGCACAGATAGTTGGTAAAGTTGATCATCAACGTTGATTAGATTTGCTCTTTCTAATGAGCAGAGCCAGCTCTTTGTAGCTCCTTTATGCCTCTGAGAGTTTACTTATTTTTTAAATCTCTTTATTTTTAAATGAGGAATGTGGAGGAAAATTAGAAGAGTGGATGTTTGAAGGTACTTATTGCCGGGCCCTGGCCATCTGCCCCAGCTAGACTCGACGCATTCCAGATTGCGTGTTCCATGAGTCATGGCAATGGGCAAGTGGGGAGAACGTCTCCATCCAAGCCTCACTCTGGACTGAAGTCATTGCCTCACAAACGACTCTCTCGTTTTTAATTCATCCTCTGATCCATCCCAGAACCCCGGCCCGGGCCTATTCTGGCCCTTTCTCACCCTCTGCACGGACAGGAGGAAAGACGTCCAGGCTGCTTCAGAGCCTGTGGGAACAGGAAGCGTCGCCGGGACTTCGGGGAAGTCTCAAGACCACATGTTTTTCAAAGCTCAAGGGTAGAGGGCGGTGGTGAGGGAAGCCTGGAGGGAGAAGGGGTGCGTGTATGTGGTGGGGGCTGTGGTGCGGCGGTAGTGTTGTGTGTGTGTGTGCGTGTGATGTCGTGTATGTTGTGCGGGCCAAGTGTGTGTTTGGTGTCTCTGTGTGTGCGCGCATGTGTGCTGTGCTGTGTGGTGCCGTATGAGCATGTTGTGTAGTCAAGTGTATTCTGTGTGTGGCTGTGTGTGGTATGTGTGAGTGTGCATGTGCAGTGTGGCGTGTTTAATGTGGCATGAGTGATGATGGTCATGTGTGCATGTATGGTATGGTGTGTGTAACGTGATGTTGTGCAGGCTGAGTGTGTTGTGTGTGTGTGGTGTGCGTGCGGTGTGTGCCTGTACTATGGGGTCTGTAATATACGGTATGTACCTGCATCTACTGTGGAGTGTGTATGTGTGTGTGTGTAGTGTGGTGTGATGTGTGATGTGGTATGAGTGTGGGGGAATGAATGCGGTGCTGCTGGTAGTGATGATGGCGTGTGTGTGTGTGTGTGTGTGTGTGTGTGTGTGTGTGTGAAAAAGAGTCAGTGAAAATGAAGGCATCTCTAACAAAATAAGCTCCTTGAAAAGGGACCGTTTCTATTCCCTAGAAATGTTCAGGAATAGCATCCATTTTGGTCAAAGCCTCTGTCCAGGTCTCTGATGATCTGGATAAAAAAGGACAAGCGGGTCTCAGCCAAATAAAATGAGTGCTAAAGATTCTTTGGGGAGAGGCATTTAAAAAAAAACAAAACCCCATGCTAACAGTGCAGTGGCTTCTGCTTCTTTTCCATTGGGTGAGAAGAAACATTTCATTGTCCAGCACTTACGCAGTGGGGACACGAAACAGCACACACGCCCCCGCCCCCCGGTCCCCCTCCCCAGGCTCCTCTCTGTTCCCTGGTGGAGCCTGTTAGCCAAGTCGCAGATGTGATGAAATTCTCTCTTTGTGGAGTATTTAAAAAGACTTCTGGTCTGTAAGGGTTTCGGATGAATCCTATAGAGTAACCAGAGTCACCCTGATAGGAAGGAAAGTGCCATCTAGGGACAGGAAGGGGCTGGAGGAGCCTTCCCCAAGAACCAGGGAAGGAGTAATCATAGCAGAAGGATGTTGTCACCATCCTTCACACAAGCTTCCTGGAGCTGGAGTCCTCATGCAGGGGGTGTCACAGAGAGGGATCAGCCCAGACAACGCCACCCACTTCCAAAGTATTTCCACCGAGAGGCTCTTCTTCAAGTCCAACTCTCCTGCACAGAGAAATGCAAAAGAAGTAACCAAATGAAAAGAAGTTTATATGTATAAGCCGGCAAGGACATGCAAATTGAAACAATAATTCGACACCCACTAGGCGAAGAGTTTAAAATGATCATGCTAGACCTCTCTCACATTGGCTGGAAGAAGCGTCAGTTGGTATAAACTTTCTGGGAGGTAGTTTGGCAACACACATTACAAGCTTTGAAAGTGTTTTTGAAATAGGGACCAAGTGCTTAATTCACATGGACACCAAAAGTACAAGTTATAAAAAGGAGAGGTTTATTAGCCAAGAGCCGGCCAGCGACCACTTGCTTGCTGGACATGCAGGTCCCAAAGCAAAGACCCCCATCTGCTGCAGAGGCTTGCTTCAATAGGGCAAAACCACATTGGGACTTTCCAAGTGGGCCAAACCGCAACATCCTGGAGGCCTAGGTACCTTCTAAGCAATGCTAGCGGGGTTCACAGAAGCGGGAAAAAGCTGCAAGATTTACAGAAGCGAAAAAAAAGCTGTTAAACAGTTTTTTTTTTTTTTTTTTTTTTTTTTTTGAGTTGGAGTCTCACTCTATCACCCAGACTGGAGTGCAGTGGCCGCTCCCGGCCACCACAGCCTCGACCTGCTGGGCGCCGGCGATCCCTCCGCTTCAGCCTTCCAAGTAGCTGAAACTACAGGCGCGCGCTACCACGCCCAGCTAATTTTTTATTTTATTGTAGAGATGAGGTCTCACCAAGTTGCCCAGGCGGGTCTCGAACCCGTGGGCTCAGGCAATCCACTCACCTCAGCCTCCCAAAGTGCTGGGATTACAGGCTGAGCCACCAAGCCCGGCTTGTTAAACAGTTTAACCTAGCCAACAGGTGCTGTTGCCAGTTTCCAGGAAGGGAAACTTAACTGTGTGAAGGTTGAGTACATGCTTCGCCTAGTTTTTGACATTTTAGGTGACTTTTTAATCCTCCTTTCACATTTCCCCCTTTCAGTTGTTCCTGGAGTTAAATCATTGACTTCTCATATAGAGGATTATATTGAGTTCTGAGGACCATTAATTTTACTAATGACACACTATTTTTAACATAACCAAGGAGACTTTTAACTAAGCACGACATTTGGTAGGGAGAATTACTTATACTCATACTACTTATACTTTAACTAACACAACCAAGGAGACTTATAATCTAACTATCCTATTAGGAGCAGGAGGAGAGGCACCACCACTGCCGAGATCAGGGTTGTGAGCCAGGGGGACCAAGAGAAGAGGGACTGATACCAATTTCCCGAGGCTAGTCTTTGCAGCTCTCTTTGTTTTAGATTGTCTCTTACCAGGGCAAGAGTGTCTCGGATGACCCTGGATTGGTTTGCATAGAAACAGCACATTTCTCCTAGGGCCATGCATAGCCCTCCCTGCTTCATGAAGTCCCCTCCTGTTTTGGAGCACGACCTCGGCTAAGGAATACACTTGCTGCTCTAGGCAGGATATGCTCGACTCCAGGAGTCCTAGGTCCTTATCAACATGTTTACTTAGTTCCTTGAGGTTTTGGTCCCCAACGACCAGAGAAGCTATACTTATTGCCATGGACCCTGCAGTTCCTAGGCTCATGAGGAGGGCCACTAATATGGGGACCCGTTTGAATCACCCAAGGCCTGAGAGTCCAAGGTGTTCTCGTCCCTCTGTTCCTTCATAGATATACACATGGGGTGGTATATGCACTAAGACACAGATTTCTGCGGTGTCCCTGAAGTATTTCTAAGGCAATACAGGGCGTTATACCTTGTGTACAAGCAAACCAGGTGGTGGGGGGAGCAACAGCCATGTGGAGGTCTTTGGAGGTTTTTGAACTGGGGATACTTATTACAGAAGCGGTGTCACACAACATTTGGTAGGGAGAATGACTTATATTATCAGAGGGAGAATAGAGGCAAGTTCCACGTCCTTGGAGATCTCCCAGAGTAAGGGCTGAGTTCTGTCCCCAGGGACATAGTCTTAAGGACTGAGCTGTAACGAAGTCAAGAACGCATACATGCTTTTCGGGGTTGCCTATTGAGGAGTTCACTGCAATTCCTACGTAATATGGGGGTCAAGGGTCTAGGCATAGCCAGCAGTCTTTTGTTACTTCAGGACGAGTGGTATTTGCAAACCAGTGAACAGCGGAGAGCACAGGGAGGAAATGATTTTCATTTCCGGGCGCTAATGTGGTGGGTAGGGTAGCAGGACCTGCCCCCAAAATTGTAGGATAGGTAGAACCAGATGCCTGGGGTGGTTGGGTTGGGACGCGTTTAGAAGGTTCAGGTTTTGGGAGAATCAAGTTGCTGTTGGGGCCCATAGGATTTAGGGCGTGGGGGATGGCCTGCCTTTGAATGGTAAACAGCATGCCAGGATGGGGTCCTTCAGCCTACATTCTGAGCCCCCACGTTTTACCCATTTCCCATACCTGGCGGATGCTGAAGGCATCCCAAAGCATTCTAGTGAGTTTAAACGGGTTGCATGTTTGTATTTGGCTGCACTGGAAAGCAGGCTTTTTCCTGCATAGGCCTATGTATGGGTCTCAGCTTTTCCAAGGAGCAATAGTTTTGCGCCCCATGCAGCAGAGTGGTATTGTCCTGCTTCGTGGCAGCGGGCTGGTCCCGATGCTAGGCAAGCATAAAAACCAACAGATTTAAGTCCTTTTTCATAAGCTAGGGTGGCGCGTTCGTCAGTGTGTGTGCCCCCGAGGGTTAGACCTGGCCATAATCTACAAAGGTCAAAATTAAAGACAGGCTGCCCGCTTCCTCTGTAGTTGGCAATTATGGTCCCAGTGACGGTATTTCTCAGTTCCCAGGAATAGTTCCCCGGAGTATGGGGATTACGTGGGTTAGGCCAGTAGGCCTCAAGCTGGGGAAAGTATGCAAGGAATATGATTAAGATATAAAAGTCCACAAAAGTCTTATCTTTAGAGGATCTTCCCCAGTAGCTGGTTTGATGACTTTCCATGTTTCCGGGGGCGCGGTGGTGGCTGCCTTTACTTGTGAATGATGAATCCAGGGGCAGACACCGCTGACTTTGACGGCCGTAGGAGTAGTAAGGATTACTATGTGGGGCCCTTTCCACCTTGGGGTGAGAGCCTCAGCTTTGTGTCATTTTATCCAGACCTGGTCACCGGGCTGAAACGGGTCTGGGTGTTCCGGAACCAGTTTCCGGAAGGCTGCCTGCACGGTCTCAGTGACAGCTGGCTGAACTCTTTGAAGAGCCTGCAGTGACTGATGAAAATTATGGTTAGACAGTTCTAGTGCTTTTCCAGTCTAATTTTTGGAAGTAACAGCGGGGGCCGTCCAAACAGAATTTCGAAGGGAGTTAGACCCTTGATGTAGGGGGTACACCTGGCCCTTAAGAGGGCATAGGGAAAAAGTGTTACCCAACCTTCACCAGTCTCCAGGGTTAATTTGGTCAAGGTCTCTTTAAACGTCAGATTCATTCTTTTTACCAGTCCTGAACTCTGGAGATGATAAGCACAATGTAACTTTCAATTTATCTCCAAGGTTTTTGCAAAACCTTCAGTAAGTTTAGAAATAAATGCTGGGCCATTATCTGAGCCTGTTGAGATAGGTAGACCATATCTTGGTATGATGTCATTTCAGAGTTTCTTTACTGTTGCAGTTTCAGTTTTTGTAGGAAATGCCTTGACCTATCCTGAGAAGGTGTCTACCAAGACCAGTAGGTACTTATATCCATATTGCTCAGGTTTGACTTCTGTAAAGTCTATTTCCCAATGTCTCCTGGGGGTTAGTCCCCTATATTGGGCCCCCTGGGTGGATACACTGACCTTAGCATTATTAGTCTACTGGCATGACACGCAGCCTTGAATGAGCTTCTGGGCGAGCTGGTCCAGATGAGGGAGATAGAATTCTAACCTCACAAGTTTGGTTAGTTTTGTCCTTCCCAAATGAGTACCTTCGTGGAACTGCCTTAGGATTTGTTGTCCCAGGACTCGAGGGAGGAAGGTTCTGCCATCCTGAAGTGGAAGCCATCCGTCTGGGTTTGAGGCTGTCTGCAATTTTTGTGCAGCGAGGAGGTCCTCTTCTGTCTATTTTGGTGGCTCACAGAGAACCGGAGGAGGCAGCGCCAGCAGGCAGGTGGTTCTGCTGTAAGCAGCTTCTCTGGCTGCTTGAACTGCTTTTCTATTTCCTATTGCCTCTTTTGAGTTTCCTTTTTGGTGGCCCAGGCAGTGGATGATGGCGACTTGTTTGGGGGCCCACATTGCTGCCAGGAGGTCTAAGACCTCTGCTTTCTTTTTTTATGGTTTTCCCCTCTGTGGTGAGCAATCCCCGCTCCCTGTAAATTATCCCATGAACATGTGCAGTTGCAAACGCGTACCTGCTGTCAGTGTAGATGTGGACAACTTTTCCTTCACCTGCTTTTAGGGCCTCGGTTAGGGCAATCAGTTCTGTTTTTGGGGCCGATGTTCCCTGCGGAAGAGGCTCAGCCCAAACAGTTCCCTGTAGAGTGACCACCGCTGCCCCTGCATACCTTACCCCATTTTGGATGAAACTGTTGTCATCTGAGAAAAGGGTCAGGTGGGGGTTTGTTCTCGGGACATCGGTTAGGTCCCAGTGCAGCTTCTGGAACTCAGTTGTTTCATAACAACAATGTGGCAGCCCCGTGGGACTTTCTTCTGGTAGCAAGGTTGCGGGGTTCAAGCTGGGGGTATGCTGAGACTTGATGCGGGGTTGATCTAAAAGCAGCACTTGATAATGAGTTATTCAGGCATTTGACATCATTTGTCAGGAGCCCCTCGGAGTAAAGACTTCGCTGCATGCGTGGCCGTGACAATCAGATTCTGCCCCAGTGTTAGTTTGTCTGAGTCCTTTACTAACATGGCAGTGGCTGCTATAACCCACAGGCAGGACGGCCAGCCCGAGGCGACCGGGTCCAGTTTTTTGGACAGGGAGGCGACCGGCCTGTTCCATGGGCTGAGCTTTTGGGTTAGCACCCCTGGACGATGCCTCTTCTTTCATTCACGTGAAGGTGGAAAGGTTTTTTCAATTTCCGGCGAGACCAGGGCTGGAGCTGAGACCAGGGCGTTTTTAAGGGCTTGGAAAGCTTTGTCCCCCTCTGGTGTCCATTTAAAATTAGCTTCTGGTCCCTTGGTTATTTCATAGAGGGGTTTTGCGAGTTCAGCAAACTTAGGAATCCACAGTCGGCAGTATCCTACAGCTCCCAAGAATTCCCGGACCTGCCTTTTGCTTCCTGGGGCCGGGATGCCTGCTATAGCCTGAAAGCACTGGGCAGTCAGGAATCTTTTCCCTCTTTTGAGGTTATACCCAAGGTATGTGGCTACAGTTACACAGAGCTGAGCCTTTTTTGCTGACACCCGATACCCCAGAGTCTGAAGTTCTTTAAGCAGGTGCCTGGTGGCATGCAGGCACTCACCTTCTGATGTGGCTGTGATTAACAGATCATCTACATACTGTAGCAGAGTCACTTCAGGGTGCTGTTGCCAGAAAGCTCAGAGGTCGTGGCGGAGATCTTCATCGAACAGAGTGGGAGAGTTTTTAAATCCCTGTGGGAGTCGTGTCCAGGTTAACTGGCCATTTCCCCCTTTTTCAGGATCTGTTCATTGAAAAACAAACAAGGGTTGGCTCTGCTCAGCCAATGGGATGCTGAAGAAGGCATCCTTAAGGTCCAGGACAGTGTGTACCTGCCTCTCTGGAGTTAACCCGCTGAGGAGGGTGTACGGGTTGGGGACTGTGGGATGGATATTCTCCACTCGCCTGTTGACCTCCCTGAGGTCCTGGACGGGGCAGTAGTCTCCCGTGCCTGCCTTTTTGACAGGAAGAAGCAGAGTGTTCCAGGATGAGTGGCATGGCACTAGGACTCCAGCTTCGCAGAGACACTGGCTGTGGATTGCCATGCTTTTTGGGGCCTCTGGGGATACAGGGTACTGTTTTACCCTAATGGGCATTGCCTGATTTTTGAGATGTACAACGACTGGCGGTTGATGGGATGCCAGCCCGGGGGAGTTTAATTCAGCCCAGACTTGGGGAAACTTATTCTGCAGCTGGGCCACCAGTATGGCGTTTGAAGAGCCAAGAGGGGCCCCACCTCCTGTTAACACGTATTCCTCACTTAGGGGAACAGTAACAAGAATTTTTGATGCCCCAGGTGGGTTTAGGCTTACTGCTGCTGTGGTTTCCTCAAAACCTATGTTGGCCTTAAACCTGTGTAAGAGGTCACGTCCCAGGAGCGTGTAAGGGCAGTCTGGCATTACTAGGAACGAATGAGTTACTTCCCCTTTTTCCAGATTTATTATTCTTTCGGGGGTCCAGGGGCACAATTGAGTCCCGGTTGCCCCCTGAACCAAGGAATGCTTATTCTGAAATGCGCTGTTGTACTTTTGGAGGACTGAATGCTCAGCCCCCATGTCCACTAAGAAGTGGACAGGGCTTCTCCCCACTGTAAGTTTCATCCTGGGCTCCGGGGGGAATTGACAGAGCCCCGGCTCCGTCAGTCAGTTTGTAACTGAAGCACAGGAGTAGGTTTCGGTGGCCACCACCCCAGAGGGCACTCTTGTGGTCAGGGTGACCTGTCTGGGCAGTCTTTTACCCAGTGCCCAACTTTTTTAAGTGCATCAATTTTTTGCTAGTGGAGTTTTTCGCCTGGTGCCGGTTCCTCGTTTCCCTGTTGGCTGCTTGGGTTTAACTTCTTGTAAAGCTGCTGCTACTACTTTGGCCATCTTTTTGGTTTGTTGGTTTTCAAGCAAGTCCCTGCTGTTATAGACCTTCTGGGCTACCTCGGTTAACTCTGATAAGCTTTTCCCTTTAAATCCTTCAATTTTCTGCAATTTTTTTCTTATATCAGGGGTTGACTGGGAGACATAGGCTATAACTAAAGCCCTCCGATTTTCTGGAGCCTCTGGGTCTATGGGGGTATACGTCTAATAGGCCTCCATAAGGCGTTCCAGAAAAGCCGTGGGAGATTCCTGTGGGCCCTGAGTTACCTCACTTACCTTAGACAAATTTGTGGGCCTCCTGGTGGCGGCCTGGAAACCCCCCATGAGAGTTCGGTGATAGGTGGTGAGACACTCCCTACCGTGATTGGTGTTCAGGTTCCAATTAGGCCTCTCAGCAGGGAAGACATGGTCCACAGGGTCCTGCTCTGTCAGTCTGCCGTCCAGTTCCAGGACCAATTTTCTTGCCTCCTGATGGATTCGTTCTCTTTCCTCCACAGCAAGAAGGGCTTGGAGGAGCTGTTGGCAGCCATCCCAAGTGGGCTGGTGGGTGAAGAAAATAG
>NW_007247412.1:555819-568239 GCF_000164805.1 Carlito syrichta
TCGAGGACCGGAGGTTTGGCTTTTGGAGTTTCCTGTAGGGCTGAAACACGAGAAGAATTAGCTCTCTTTTTGCCTTTCTTCAGCCATGATGGCTGCTGCATTACCAGGAGGTACCAGGCAGTGATGTACGGGATCTAGTCTGGGTGGCGTCGATAGACGAACTGTTGAACCTTCCCCACTATGGCAGGGTTGAAGGTCCCCTCTGGCAGCCAGCTGCAATGAGGAAATGTGGGCCATTTGAGGGAACAAAGGTGGTTAGTTTTCCCTGGTTTACCTGATAACCCGACTGCTGTGCTGCTCCTTGGAAATCCTTGAAGTGGCACAAAACCAGCTGCAGAGGGGTGTCAGGCTTAGAGCACTGCTGTCCCATAATATCGACAGCCGTGACAGACACAACAGTGACTAACACTGAACAAATACAGGCGATAACACAAACTGAAGAGACAGACCTAACTGTCTGAGGGCAATACCGGAGGACCCAGTGACATTTCACTGGGACCTCAGACCCAGGAATTAGCGCTGCGTCCAGCTTTCCTGTGGGTCCAACCAGAAGTGCACACAAACAGAACTCTCTCAGAGGGCTCTGGGGATGTCATGAGTCTGCCAGAGATGACAATCAGCCGTTTGCAAGTTCACCGACTCACCAGGCCCGACAAACACTGAGGTTCACAGGTATGCAGACCCACAAGGTCATCTGGTGACTGGGGCTGGGGATTAAGCTCTCGGATCTCCTGGACGAGCCCCCACATGAAGTAGGGACCGAGCGCTTAATTCACAGACACCGACACCAAAAGTACAAGTTATAAAAAGGAGAGGTTTATTAGCCAAGAGTCGGCCAGTGACCACTGGCTTGCTGGACATGCCAGTCCCACAGCAAGGGCCCCCATTTGCTGCAGGGGCTTGCTTCAATGGGGCAAAACCACATTGGGACTTTCCAAGTGGGCCAAACCGCAACATCCTGGAGGCCTAGGTACCTTCTAAGCAATGCTAGCGCGGTTCACAGAAGCGGAAAAGAGCTGCAAGGTTTACAGAAGTGAAAAAAAAAAACCTGTTAACCTAGCCAACAGGTGCTGTTGCCAGTTTCCAGGAAGGGACACTTTTAACTGTGCAAAAGTTGAGTACATGCTTCACCTAATTTTTGACATTTTAGGTGCCTTTTTAATCCCCCTTTCACATTCTCACTACTGGAAATTGGCCTTCCATACGACCCAGCAATCCTTCTTCTGGGAATATACCCAGAAGGAACTGAACTCATTCTACAAAAAAGATTCCTGCACACGCATGTTTATTGCAGCATTATTTACAATAGTAAAAACATGGAACCAACTGTACTGCCCATGGAAATTGAACTGAATTTTTTTAAATGGTACATATATAGGATAGATATTATGCAGCCATCAAGGAAGACACAAGTATGGACTTTGCAGCAACTTGGATGGATTTGGAGTCTATCACACTCAAGGATCTATCACAGAAACAAAGATCTGAGTACCACATGTTCTTACTCATCAGTGGACCCTGACCTCGATCATAATACTACAGAAAAGGCATTGGCAGTAGCAGGACACTGCTGGGGGCAGAGGGGGACATGGCCTCAATAAGGGTGCTTGATCCTAATCCAGGTGAAATAAGGTTCAATGGCAGGCCTAAAATTTCCCCTGTACCTAAGCCCTTTATGCTTGTAATCCTGACTTGTACCTTTACAACTTTAAAATTTTAAAAAATACAATTTTTTTAAAAAGTGTTCTTACCCTTTGGCCCAATAATTCCATTTCTTAAGACTTCACTCAAAAAACTCATCAGAGTGTAAAGATTTCTTCTGCGTGGATGTCCTTGGTAGTCTTAGTTATAAATGGGAGAAAATTGTTATGAGCTTTAATGTCCCAAATAGGGAAGTCTTAAATATTGTATCACCTACATGATGAAATAACGTGTTAACATTCAAAATCATGTTTTTGGACATCACCCAATGTCATGGGAAAATAGTAAAATACAATGCAAAGTGAAAAAAGTAGCATATTTTAAAAGTGTGTATACATATATAATGTGTATCTGTAGAAAAGGGAATCGAAAGGATATACATCAAACTGTTGGCTGGGATGGTGGTTTGCATCTGTGATCCCAGAACTTTGGAAGGCCAAGACAGGAGGATTGCTTGAGTCTAGGAGTTTGAGACCAGCCTAGTGAGACCTCATCTCTGCAAAAAAAAAAAAAAAAATCAGACAATTAGTCAGGCATGGTGGCACATGCTGGGGAGGCTGAAGCAGAGTGATGGTCTGAGCCCCAGGAGGTTGAGGCTGCAGCGAGCCATGATTGTGCCACTGCACTCCAGCCTGGGCAGCAGAGTAAGATCCTGATGCAAAACAAAACAAAGGAAAACAAAACACCCTAAATTGTTAATAGTTGCTTCCTTCAGGGAAAGAGTTCCGTACAAATAATCTTTTTTCTTTATACTGTTCTGCCTTTTCCATAATTTCCTATACTGAGCATGAGGTATTATTATAATAATAAAAATGTATGTAATTTTAAAGAATAACATTGCTATGAACACTGACAAAGGCCATAGAAAGAGTTCTCTCAATTAAAGAGAAAAGCACTAATATCTTTTTTTTTTTAGAGACAGGCTTTTGCTATATTGCCCAGGCTGGTCTCAAACTTCTGGCCTCAAGCAAGCCTTCTGCCTCAACTTCCTGAGTAGCTGGGATTACAGGTGTGAGCCACCATGCCAGACTTAGCGTTAACATTTCTAAATATCTCCTTCTATGTGCCAGGGCCCTGCACTCGTGGCATCTCATTTAATGCTCACAATAGCCTTGGGAGAGATGTCTCTTCTCATATCACCAACATCTCTCCCCACCCTCACTTTCACGCATGGACCAGCTTCCTATTTCAATGAGGAAATGAGAGCTGTAAGACGACATCTTCCACAATCTCCCACTGGCTCATCTTCCTCCCACCTGCATCTGTGCCCATGCACTCAATTTCCCTCCTACTGTTACCACGACTCACCTGTGCTTTTGTCTAGAGCCACTTGAGTTCTGAACTCAATCTCCTTTTGCCTCCTCAGCATTTCTCCAGCAATTCTCCCCTCTCTATCTCTCATCATCAATGTTTCCTCTCTGTTGGATCATCCCACCAGCATATAACAATGCTACAATATTGTCCACATTTAAAAAAATTATCTCCTGACCGACAGCCCCCAGTTACATTTCCTCCTTTCTACATCTACTTTTGCAACAAAACCCCAAAGAGTTGTCTATATGTACTGATTACACTTCCTCCTATTTTTTTTTTTTTGAGTTGGAGTCTCACTCTGTCACCCAGACTGGAGTGCAGTGGCCGCTCCCGGCCACCGCAGCCTCGACCCGCTGGGCTCCGGCGATCCTTCCGCCTCAGCCTTCCGAGTAGCCGGAATTACCGGCACACACTACCACACCCGGCTAATTTTTTTATTTTCTTGTAGAGATGAGGTCTCGCCTGCCCAGGCAGATCTTGAGTTGGAGTCCTACTCCGTCACCCAGGCTAGAGTGCAGTGGCATGCTCACAGCCATTCCAGCACCGACCCACTGGGCTTCAGCGATCCTTCCACCTCAACCTTCCAAGTAGCTGGAACCACAGGCGCTCACTACCATGCCCAGCTAATTTTTGATTTATTGTAGAGATGAGGTCTCGCCAAGTTGCTCGGGCTGTTCTTGAGCCTGCGGGTTTAGGCAATCCACTCTCCTCAGCCTCCAAAAGTGCTTAGATTATAGGCTGAGCCACCGAGCCCAGTCTCCTATTTTTTCTTAGACCTCAGCAGTCAGCTATCACCCTACGCCCGTCCAATGAAATCGTTCTTAACAAGCTCACTGTTGACTTCTGTGTTACTAAGGTCAAGGATCGATTTTCAGGCCTCGTCTTGCTCAATCTCTCAGCAGCCTTTGATGCAGCTGAAACAAGGGACACTCCTTGAAACAATTTCACCACTTGACTCCCAGTTGTCTTGACTCTCCTGGTTTTCTGTTACATGATAGATCACTCAGTCACAGTCTCTTTTTACTGATTGCACCCTGCTCAGAGCCCTAGGGTTCCATTCTCTCATTTTTTTTCCTCTCTAAACATGAACTTCTCCCTTGAACTTCAGATACACACACACATACATACATAGATACAGAGACAGACAAATAGATATATAGATAAATAGATACATAGATATAGATAGAGGATAGGTAGATGATAGATAGATAGATTAGATAGATAGATAGATAGATAGATAGATAGATAGATAGATAGATAGATAGATAGATGATAACATGTCAAACTTAACACTATGAAAATCAAACTTCTGATCCCCTTCTATAAACCCAGTTTCTCTCCATTGCCTTCCTCATGTTGGTTAATGGCAACGGTATTCTTACCTTTGTTCAAGTTCAAGACCTGGCAGTCCCTTGATGAATTGTCCCCCGCTTCCATTCTTCTAAGTTATTAGCAAATCCTGTCTCTTCCCCTTCATGGTACCTCCAGAATCCAACTACTTCTCACCACCCCCGCTGCTGCCACTCTGGTCCTGGCCGCCATCAGCTCTCTCCTGTTTTTCCAGAAACTCCTAATTCCTCCATTCTACCCTTGACTTCCTGCTTTTATTCTCAACACAGTAGCCAAGGCAACCTGCTGAAACGTAAGTCAGAGCAGGCTACTTCCCATCTTAGAACAAAAGCCCATGTCGTTTCACCACCAGGCGCGGTGGCTCATGCCTGTAACACCAGTCGATAAAGTTCTGTAGAATCTGGGCCTCTGTTCCCTTCTCCAATCTCATCCTACTTCTCTCTATCTTCTCACTCTGCTGCTTCCACGGCAGTTTCCCAGCTGTTCTAGAACGTACCAGGCATGTTCTGCCTCACGTATCTGCCTGGCTGTGTCCTCATATCCCAGGTTTTTGCTCAGATATCACCTCCATGAGGTCTTCCCTGGTTGCCCTATTTAAAATTGCCCCCCTCTTGTCCCCTTTCCCTGTCTCATTGGCTCCATGACACTTATCACCCACTGATACATTATGCGGTTTACCTTTCATTTGTGGTCTAAAATGGAAGCTCCTTGAGGGCAGGATCTTTTGTCTGCTTTGTTCGCTGTTATACCCTCAACATGTAGATCAGTGCCTTGCGTAAAACAGGCTAAGCATTCAGTGAACATCTGTGGAAAGAATAAATGAATGAGTGAGTGAGTGAATGAACTAGTAGTGATTGAAAAAAAAAACGCTCTACTCAGTGCTTTAAAAATATGCTACTAATTACAAGCACAGAAAGAAAATTGGCCGTATTTCTTTTCTGTCCCCATTAGAACCTCTAATGAGACTGCATAGTTGTTATTGTTTCAAAAACAACAGCTTTCCAGTGTTTAACAATGTGCTAAATGCTTTTGCCATTTGTTTCCATTCCTTTTTCCCTAATGGGGAAGGGGATTTGCTTGCTGATTTCCCCACCCTAATCTCCACCAGGAGGCTGGTTTTCCTGGCACTCAGCTTTTTCTTTTGTCTGATTCAGCCAGCACTTAGTCAGTTGATAAACTCTGAGCACCTACTATGTACTGTGTGCGGGGTTCTCTCTCTCTCTGAATCATAAGTCTAGTGTATACCACAAAACATAAGCCAAAGTTTTGTGCCACAATCGTAGTCCTCTCACTCCGAGGAATCCCTGGTACTAAAGCATGCCACATCCCTGCCAGGACATCTTTGATGCCACATGAGGCGATGTAGTGGCTCTCAGACTCTTCTGAAGAATCAGTTTCAAAAAATTCTAGGCCGTCTTTGCATGATTGTGGTTATATATCTGTTGATTGGCATCACAGGTGGCTCTTGCTATACATGTGGATTCACAAACCCCACACTGTTGGTGTCCAGAGATCTGAATCACTGATGACCCTGGGAAGAGCATTGTTCTTAGAGCCAGAATTCCCACATCTCCCTTTCGGTTTTTCCACTTACGGGCTGTGTCATCCTGGCTAAGTCACTCTAACTTTCCAAATCAATATCCTTGTCTGTAAAATGGAAACATCCTGCCTGGCTACCTATGCTAAGCTTGCAGTGGGGATCAGCTGAGACTCTTGTGAAGGATGAAGTGTCCGTCGTCCTGTCATCTTCAATCTCTCCTGTCAACACTCACCTGCACAGCTAGCTGTCATTTCATTGCCCCTTTGGCCTGTCTCTGGAAATATTAGCTGAGGTTATGTCGTGGTGGTTTTCTCTGTCCACTTCTCTTTGTTTTCCAATTTCATTTAACATATGCTGAGAATAAATTTACTATTAGGTTGTGGATTTCTTTAAGACAGTGACAGTCACCTCCGTTCCACTACCCCAGAAAGGATCTGCAATCAGCTCTGGGCCCAAAGCCCACTGCTTCAAAGGAGCCCCCCACCCCTACCCCACCCCTACCCCACCCAACCGAGTGAGGGTATCCAAAAGAGCACTTGAGAGCTGGGCTCCTTCTCAGGTCACAGTCAAAGAGAAATTTTTCCTTTGGCTTTGCCAAGCAGGCTCACTTTCTTGCTGAATGCTTTTGCAGCTGCTTTCAATCCTAATATTTTGGCAGCCAAATAGCATGCTGTTCTGCAAAGGAGTTGGGAAACTGCTAATGACCTGATATTAGCAGCCTCTCAGCTCGCCCGTGCTCCTCTCAGAACCCCAGGTTGACAGGGGGACAGGGTGTCTCCTAGCACATGGCCTTTTGCTCCAGCAAGGGAAGTCCCTGCCCTGGGCTTTACAGTCCCTCCCCGTGTCACCAACATACAGATACTCTATTTATGGAAGGAAACATGGACATCTCTGTCACTCAGGATCTGCTGCTCTACTCTGGTACAGCATGACACATAACCTTAAACACTCTTGTCTTTTTTTTTTCCAAGCTTTTTTTTTTAATTTTAGATCCAGCTGCTGCAAGTGCCTGTTTGTTACATGGACATACTGTGTAGTGGTGGGAATTGGGTCTCAGGTCAAACTCCCTCTCCTGGAAGTGACAACATCTGAACCCCAGGATGACGCTTCTCCATGTCTCTTGTCTTTCGTCCTTGAAACTAGGTAACTGGGTCTAAACGTGAAGAGTTGTGGGTTGTGTTGCTTCCGATATGGGAGATGGACATCATTTCAGAATGTGGGCCAGTTGAGGAAGGGAAGGGACTGACTGGCAGAAGCACTTAGGTAAAAGAAAAGACCGCCTGGGGCGGTGGCCCACACCTGTAATCTCAGCACTTTGGGAGGCAGAAGTGAGAGGATTGCCTGAGTCTAGGAGTTCGAGACCAGCCTAGGCAACTTGGCGAGACCTCATCTCAACAATAAATAAAAAAGTTAACCAGGTTGTGCTAATTCCAGCTACTTGGAAGACTGAGGCAGAAGGATCAGCTGAGCCCAGCAGGTCGAGACTGCGGTGGCCGTGAGTGTGTCACTGCACTCCAGCCTGGGCAACAGAGTGAGACTCCCACTCAGAAAAGAGAAAAGACTAATTAAATCCATCCTCTCACATGACCAACAATGCAACAGATTCTTGTAAAACACATGTCACTTGTCCATTTTCATGTTTTACTTATGTTCCCATTTGTGATTCTGGAGTTTACCCACAAATTTAGTGACCATTCATGACAATTGAGATAGCAGGTAGGAAACATTTTGCAACATTAACCGTTCATATTACACTGTGTGTGTGTGTGTGTGTGTGTGTGTGTGTGTGTGTGCGCGCGCGCGCGCGCGTGTGTGTGTGTGAGAGAGAGCGAGAGAGAGAGAGAGAGAGAGAGAGAGAGAGAGAGGCACCAGGGTTTCTCAACCTCAACGCTATTGACGTTTTAGACTGGTTAATTCTTTGTTGTAGGGCTGGCCTGAAATATCAATGGCAAGTTGTGTTATCCAAAGATGTACCCAGACAATGCTCCTGGGTGGTAATGTCACCCCATTTGAGCCCCCCATTAAACACGGACATACTCATGGACATAATGTGCACATAAGGTGAGACTGCTTGTTTACACTGGCAATTACTTGGACTTTCAAAAATTTTGATTAAAAATTTTTCACATTCGTTCATTATAACTTATATCGTGCTCTTCATTTTAGTAGATACTTTTAATATATTCAAAGAATAATTACTTTTCTTGAAAACATGAAAGAATGTACATTCAAATAGTTTACCTTTAGTTTTAGCTATACTTTATGATGAAGATAAGTTGAAACCTTGAATACTTTGAATGCAATCACAATACAATCTTTTTTTCTTTTTTCTTTGAGTTCTCACTGGGTAACCCAGACTGGAAAACTGTGGCATGATCACAACCCACCGCAGCTTCAACCTCCTGGGCTCAAGCGATCCTTTTGCCTCAGCATCCTGAGTAGCTAGGACTACAGGCATGTGCCACCGCACCTGGCTCGTTTTTTTATTTTCTTGTAGCGAGGAAGTCTCACTATGTTGACCAGGCTGCACAGTTTTTAAAAATCCAGATTATGCTGGGCTCGGTGGCTCAGCCTGTAATCCCGTGCTTTGGGAGGCTGAGGTGAGCGGATTGCCTGAGTCTGCGGGTTTGAGACCCACCTGGGCAACTTGGTGAGACCTCATCTCTACAATAAATCAAAAAAATTAGCCGGGTATGGTAGTGTCTTCCTGTAGTTCCAGCTACTTGGAAGGCTGAGGCGGAAGGATTCCTGGAACCCAGTAGGTCGAGGCTGCAATGGCCCGGAGCATCCACTGCACCCCAGTCTGGATGACAGAGTGAGACTCTTATTAAAAAAAAAAAAAATCCAGATTATTATCATCAATAGAACACACACAATGTGTATATCTTGATTACATAATAATAGTGATTTTGCTGAAATAAAAATATGAAAAACAAAATGTATGGAAGAAATATGTACAAGAATAATTTAATTTAGTCATTTTTTATATTTGACATATAAAAACTTTGATATTAGTGGTATAAAAACTGCAGTTTTGCCAGGTGCAGTGACACATGCTGTGGCAGGATTTTATAGAGAAAGTCAGGACACAGAGGCCAGGAAGTCGTTTTATTCATGCCGGCACAGGCTCAGTGGATTCACATCCAGAGGCTGAGTCCCAAGCGCAGGGGGGGTGGGGCATTGCCTTTTATTTTTAGCTTCTTTGTCCCTCTCCCGCGTAAGGCTTACATATTAATAACATACATTTTTTTTTGCGGAAAATTGCATTGCAGTATTATTCATAATAGTCAAGCAGTGAAAACAACCTAAGTGTCCATAAATGATATAATGGATGGAAAAATACTGTGATGCATTCATGCCAAAGACTATACAGTGATGACAATGACCATGGACATATGTTACGTCAATCTCTCTAACATGATGCCGAGGAAAAGAAGCCAATCACAATAGAATACACATAAGGTATGAGTTTCTTTATACATAATTTATATAACTTTATTAAAAGTTTAAGAAGGCAAGCTTTCTTTGGTATGAGAAACCAGGAGAGGAGCTACCTTTGAGGAAGAGAGAGAGCACAGAGACGGGTGTTTCAGAGATGGCATTGTAAATGTTCTGTTCCTTGGTCTGGGTGATGGTTGCGTGAGAGTTTGGGAGCTTCCTTGTAACATACATTTTATTCGGTGTTTAACAGCTCAAGGTTGCAGCAGAGTTACACAAGTATACTACAGATCGGGGGTCTACATTCCTTCCTAACATAAATCTTCCAAGAAATTTCTTATCTTATGGTGCTAGAAGGACTCTTTCATTATTCTGGGAAGGTTTTTATCTTACTGCACTAAGAGGGCCCCTACTCTATCCTGGGAAGGCCTTCATCTTATTATGCTTGGGGGAAGGGCTCCCTGCCTCGATGCCTGTAAACTCAGAGCTTTGGAAGGCCGAAGCAGGAGAATTGCCTGAGCCCAGGGGTTCGAGACCAGCCTGAGCAACTTGGCGAGACCTACTCTCTACAATAAATCAAAAAAATTAGCTGGGAGTTGTAGCGCATGCCTGTGGTTCCAGCTACTTGGAAGGCTGAAGCGCAAGGATCGCCTGAGCCCAGCAGGTCAAGGCTGCAGTGGCCATGAATGTGCCATTGCACTCCAGCCTGGGTTACAGAGTAAGACTCTGACTCCTCCCACAAAAAAAACTGTAGTCATATATACATATGTGTGTGTGCATGTATATATATATACACATATATATTTATATATATGTGTGTATATATATATATGTATGTGTATATATATATATACACATACATATATATATATATATATTTTTTGGTGAGTTGGAGTCTCACTCTGTTGCCCAGACTGGAGTGCAGTGGTCGCTCCTGGCCTCCGCAGCCTTGACCCGCTGGTCTCCACCGATCCTTCCGCCTCAGCCTTCCAAGTAGCTGGAACTACAGGTGCACTACCATGCCCAGCTAAGTTTTTGATTTATTGTGGAGATGAGGTCTTGCCAAGTTGACCAGGTGGGTCTTGAACCCACGGGCTCAGGCAATCCACTCACCTCAGCCTCCCAAGGCACGGGATTACAGGCTGAGCCACCGAGCCCGGCTTATTTTTTTTTTATCTTATTGTTTTGAAGGTATGTTTGTCAAAGTAGGAGGCTGCAATGTTTCATTGAATGGTTTATTTGCTTGGTTTATAATATGTGGTCCTTGGGCCTCCACTTACCCTTTCGCCAGGGGTCTGGCACACATGAGGACCAGGCCTGGTCTCACCCCCGAGGCCTCAGTCCAAGGCCTGAAACGGGCCCATGCAGGCACCAGAGCCAGGGATGGTGAGGGTGGAGGCCAGGGGAGGGTGGGGCTGGTGGATCAACCACAGGGCTTTGGCCCAGACAGGCCCCAGGGCTGCCACCCAGGCAGAGGTGATTGTTCCTTCCCTGAGGATTCCCCTAGCCCACCTGAGATTCCAGGCTCCTCATGCTCTACCCCAGTTAAGGCTCAGAATCCAACCCCAAAGCACAGCCTGATCCAACTACCGTTGATTCATTCAACAAGCGTTTACGGATTGCCTCCTCTGTTGCAGGTTCTGAGCTGAGACATGGGATGTGAAACGGCCCCTGCTCTAAACAAGAAGCTCATTTTGAGAGGGAGACAGGCCTTACCCATCCCCACTTCTCTTTCCCTTTTTCTCATTCTTTCTCTGTGCCTATGCCATCATAAAGGAGATAAATATATACGTAAGAATCATTGTATGTATTGAGTTCCATATTCGCTTTTTCAAAATCTGGTTTTCTGCTGTTCTAAGCAACAACTAATTTAATTTAACTCAATAGGGATGAAAGTATTGAGTTCCTGTTATCTGGCAGACATGGATCTGGTCTCAGAGAGCCCAAAGACCCAGGGGGGAAAAATAGCTCATGCCTATAATCCTAGCACATGAGGAGGCTGAGGTGGGAGGATTGCTTGAGCCCAGGAGTTCAAGACCAACCTAGGTAACAGTGAGACCTTGTCTCCACAAAAAATTAAAAAATTAGCAGGCGTGGTGGCACACACCTGTAGTCCCAGCTACTTGGGAGGCTGAGGCAGAAGGATTGTCTGAGCACAGGAGGTCAAGGCTGTGGTGAGGCATGATCATGCCACCACACTCCAGCCTGGGAAATAGCATGAGACCCCTTGACTCAAAAAAGAAAAAGTGTCTGGCCCTAAGGATCTCACATACAAGCAGAGGCAGGCAGGTGAGGAAGAAACTCTCTTATGCTGGGCTAAGGGCTGCACAAAGTGACATGACAATACACTTTGTAGGGGGGATTTGGACAAAGCTTCACCAAGGATGCTATTTGAGCTTAGTCACGCAGGGTATGTGACTCCCCACAGGCTAGAGTGTTGTGGAATGAAGAGAGTGACTCCGGTGGGGCTCATCCTGGTACAACCCCTAGAGAAGAGGCAGGAGACTCGCGGAGATGCAGGGAGACAGGCAGAGGAAGCTTCCCTGGCAAATGCACCACGGGAAGGGTCAAGCCAGCTACACGGGAGGCTGAGGCGGAAGGATCGCCTGAGCCCAGGAGGTCGAGGCTGCTGTGAGCTGTGATCCTACCACTGCACTCTAGCCTGGGCAACAGAGTGAGACTGTGACTCTGCCACCCCCCAAAAAAGAAAGGGACCAGCATCTAAAGCAGGGAACCGGGCCCTGGTGCATAATAGGGACTCTACGGGTCTGGTTTCCTTCCATTGCATTCTAGTGGTGTGACGGTGCCTGGCTTGTTCACGACAGCGCCTAAATCATTTCTAGAGCCTATCAGCTCAGCCCAAATGAGCAATCATTCCCGGGATTTTCTGGCCCTCCAGTGATGCTGGGACCGTGCCTTTCAGCAACCTTCAGTGTGTACAGAGGGGCAGGGGCAAGAAGTGAGGCTGAAGACACCCTGGCTAATTAGTTAATGAGCAGCTTTAACTGGCTGCCTCTGCTCCCTGGGTGGTTGTAGAGATCAGAAGAGATAGCAAAAAAAAAAAAAAAAAAAAAAAA
>NW_007247412.1:568259-619542 GCF_000164805.1 Carlito syrichta
GGCTCAGCTTGTAATCCCGCACCTTTGGGAGGCTGAGGTGAGTGGATTGCCTGAGCCCGCGGGTTCAAGACCCACCTGGGCCACTCGGCGAGACCTCACCTCTACAATAAATCAAAAAAATCAGCCGGGCGTGGTAGTGTGCACCTGTAGTTCCAGTTATTCAGAAGGCCGAGGCGGAAGCATCGCCGGAGCCCAGCAGGTCAAGGCTGCGGTGGCTGGGAGTGGCCACTGCACTCCAGTCTGGGCGACAGAGAGACTCCAACTCAAAAAAAAAAAAAGACTCCCCACTGGTTAAAGGATTGCAGAGTGAGGGGTGTGACTGCCTGCCTGTGGTGTTAATCCTGGCATGCCTCCTAGGGAAAAGACGTGGGGACTGGTCAGACAGGAGACACTTCTGGGCAAGCAGTGAGTCCGTGAGGCATGTGGGAAGGACACAGGCAGGTGCACCTGGGTGAGGGGACCACTGTGTGGAAGGGCGATGGGGGGAAAGGGTGGAGTGGTGGGAATGACAACAGTGAGGAGGCTAAAAGGCTAACTGCAGGGGCCTTCCTTAGAAAGGAGGGACTGAAGGCTGTTAAGATCCACTCCAAGCCGGGCTCGGCGGCTCAGCCTGTAATCCCGCACCTTTGGGACGCTGAGGTGAGTGGATTGCCTGAGCCCGCAGGTTCGAGACCTGCCTGGGCAACTTGGCAAGACCTCATCTCTACAATAAATAAAAAACTAGCCGGGCGTGGTGGCGCGCGCCTGTAGTTCCAGCTGCTTGGAAGGCTGAGGCGGAAGGATCGCCGGAGCCCAGCAGGTCGAGGCTGCGGTGGCCGGGAGCGGCCACTGCACTCCAATCTGGGCGACAGAGTGAGACTCCAACAAGAAAGAAAGAAAGAGAAAGAAAGAAAGAAAGGAAGGAAGGAAGGAAGGAAGGAAGGAAGGAAGGAAGGAAGGAAGGAAGGAAGGAAGGAAGGAAGGGAAAGAAAGAAAGAAAGAAAGAAAGAAAGAAAGAAAGAAAGAAAGAAAGAAAGAAAGAAAGAAAGAAAGAAAGAAAGAAAAAAAAAGAAAGATCCACTCCAACCCTGACCCCTTCCTTGCAGGCCATCCCACTCTTTCGGGTACCCACCTCTCCCCAGCACGACCCAACTCCCAGCTCCTTGAGACTATCCCAACTGGTTCAAACTGGTCTCAGTGAGGCCAATCCCCTTGGTTTGGGGGTGGAGGTTCTGTCATCAGGTCCCGGCCAGTGAGCCATGCAAGGTGATGCGTCGGAAGGTTCTGGAGAGAAGCAGTCCATCTTCTTTCTGTGCAGGATGCGGATGTCTCTGCATGTAAGACCTGAGGCCACCGCAGCCATCTTGCCACCAGCCTGAGGATGAAGCCAATTTTAAGAGGGGCAGAGCAGAGAGCATGGCAAAGGACAGGAGCTGGAGCCCTGGGCCCGGCAACTTTGCCCTCCCTCAGGATTTCTTTTTCTGCGAGATGATAGATCCTCTTGTTGCTTATGCCATTTGAGGGTAGGTTGTCATCTGCCTACAGTCAAGGATGACATACTATCTATTTATAATTATTCAGGCCAATAGCAGAGGGAAAATTACCATTCTAGAAAGAGGAACCCTTCAAGGAAGCATGCTATTTGCAAGCAACCATAAGTATTTCAGGCTGTCACATGGCTAAGCATGGGACCAGAGGTTCAGGCAGAGGCCAGGTCTCAGAGAGACTTGTACACTTTGCTGGGTCACCTGGTCTCTGGGATACTTGAGATCCATTGATGAGAGGGTTAAATTTTCCAGTATAAAAATTCAGCAACCCATAGGATTGCTGAGCAGCAAATAACCAGGAGAGTGTGGATGAGACTCAGTACTATGTAGAGATTTGGGGCAAGGGCTTTGATGACAGACAGACCAAGGTTTCAACCACAGTTCTGCCACCGATGAGCCATGTGCTTTGGGTAAACTTCTCCAAACCTCAGTTTTCTCGAAGACAAGTCCTACTTTTCAGGGTGGGTGTGGAGTCCCCCTGATGGCCTGCACATCTCTGATTGTTCTGCACACACTCCCTGAATCCCTGTGCTAGGGTTGCATGCAATGTCCCAAAAGGCCATTTCTACCATCAAGGCAAGCAAGGCCTCCTGCAAGGAGGCCAACTCATGAGAAGGTACAGGTCGAGGTGAGGTGCAAAGGCCAAACAGAAATGGACCCAGGCTACCAAGAGTGGTTTTGTCCTTAAAATGCAATAAAAAAAGTTCAATGATTGTGGAGGTTTAGCAAGTTGTGACTCAGTTGGCCAGGGGAGACGTTGGCTCTCTGCCTGTTCCCACAACTCGCTGTATACCCATTCTTTCCTTAGGCTGAGACACTTCCGAAGCTCTCCTTCCTAACCACCCTCCCTCCACTCAGCTCCCACCCGCCTTGCTTCCTCTAGGGCCCCTGCATCAGCCCACCCCGTGAGGTCACTTCTCAGTGCCAGTCTCCCAACCGCCTCCGAAGAAGGCCTGGCACTGTTCCCATCTTTCCCGGGTCCAGTGGCCTCCTGTCACCTGTAAATTTCACGCAAGCCTTCCTATGCAGCAACATCGCACCCTGCTAAGAAACACACCAAACCAGTGTCTAACCTGCCTTCGTCTGAAACAAATACTCATTTGGGAACTGGGCCAGGAGTAATTCCCCCTCTCAGGCCCAAACCATAACCTTTTGTAAAGGATTCTAGAGGCTTCTAGAAGTTGTCATTATCCCGGCACTCTGCAGTTCCGTGTCACCCTTCCTCAGACAGCCTACAAGTCTGCCATCCCAGCAGCCATTGAAATTAACTTATTTTTCTGATTCTCCAGCTTTAAAGCTGCCACAAGTTTCGGTGACCTTCTTCAGGAATCCCAAGTCCCCTTCCCCAGCCTTCAAAGCCATTCCTCACCCTCGCCTTGGAAAGCACTGGAGGGTGACCGTAAGCACTAAATCAACTTAAATGTTTTTTCGAATTGCAGCATAACATACCCACAGAAAAGTGTCCACATCATAGTGGCACAGCTGGATACACACCACAAAGGACCATCCTGTGACTCCCACTCGGGGTAAGGAATAGAAAATGGTAACCCCTCCGAAGCCCCGCTATCACCACCCACTCTCCCTCTCCAAGGTAGCTTCTAGCACTGTAGAAGTGTTTGAACCAGAGAAGTACTAACGGTTTTAAGCAGGGAGGAAATACAATCACATGTGTCTTTTGGAAAGGACTTCCTGGTCAGGGAGAGAACACGAGGCAGGGAGGCAACCTGAGAGTCTATTGCAGAGATGGCGATGGCTGGAACCAGGAAAGGGGCCGTGACAACAAAAGGAGGGGAGGAAGCGGGGGAGGAGGGGAAGGAAGAAAGAAGGAAGGAGAGAGGGAGGGAAGGGAGGACGGAGAAGACAGGGAGCCCAGGAGCGGAGCAGAGGTCCTCAGGCCAACTTTCCGCCAACTTGTCCGCTTCCTTCGTTGTGCCTTCCTGTGGTCTGCAGATCGATTAAATGGCCTTAAAAGCCGCCTAGCCCCAACCCTGAAAGTCTTTTATTTAAACCAGTCATCCAGAAAGCAAGCCTCCCACTGGTGCTTAATTCACTCAAAGAAAGATGAGAAGAACCTGGTTACCAGGCTTTGAAAAGTTGCTCAGAAAATTCAGCAGGAGCCTGCCGTCCTCCGAGACTTCTATTTTTACCAAAAACACACACAGAGAAGTGAAGAGTTTTCAAATGAATTAGACATGAGATTGATCGTTTTATACAAAAAAGAGAATGAGAAGGCACCGTGATACTGATTTTGAACTCCTCCCACTCCCCCAATTTTCCTAAGCTGCCTCATCTTGGTGGCTGCAGGGAGGCAGGAGTGCTGCCCTGACCCAGGACAGGCCACGGCAGGGCTGGTGGCCAGAGACGCGCTGTGGTTGCCTCGGGACCAAGAACATAAGACACAACCCCTAGACAGGGCCTGCTTCCGCCGTAAGAGGGGCTGGCCAAAGTGGCTCATCCTAACCCCACCTGAAGAAGGACAACACACACAGGGAGTGACAACTGGTGTTGAGAATCTGAAGACCGGACACGCTTGGCAGGGCTGGCGGCTGCACCCTGGACACCCAGTGGCTGAGTCACTGTTCTGCTCTCAGCAAACATTTGACACCCGTCTTTTCCTATGTGCGAAGCCGTGGCCTTCCTCAGCGACGCTCTGTCAGCTGCCTCCCACGGTCAGCCTAGGTTGGGGTCCACCTGGTCCTTCTGCTTTCCTCTGGTGAGCTCTGCATAAGCTAGATCTATGGTTGGGAAGCGGTGCTTCCTGAAACCCCAGGGGGTCCATCAAGGGCACCCAAGAGCCACTGAGCAGACAGCACTCTGAGCCAGCCACACACTTCAACTAGGAAGTTGAATTGCCCTCCAATTTTTTTTTTTTTTTTTTAGCTGGTCTCACTCTGTCACACAAACTGGAGTGCAGTGACATGATCACGGCTCACCAGCCTTGATTTCCTGGGTTCAGGTCATCTTTGCACCTCAGCCTCTTGAGCTGCTGGGGCTACAGCCATGTGCCACCATGCCTAGCTAATTCTTTAAATTTTTCTGTAGAGACCAGAAAACTTTGGTGTTGGACTCCTAGCCTCCAGCGAGCCTTCCACCTCGACCTCCCAAAGTGCCGGGATTACAGGGGTGAGCCACGACACTTGTCTTAGAAACTCTACTTTTAAACTGGACTAGAGACAACATAACAATCTTTTCATAAAATTTTGTAAGCGGGTTTATCTCTGCCTTCTTGGCCATAATGGGGTGATTCAAAACTCATTTATGTATGGCTTGCCAGGTAGGAGAAGAAAAACCTTTAAAAGAGTTGTTCTTCAAAGGACCGGACAGGAATGAAAAATTCAAATCTTAATGAGGGCAGACAGGTAAGAAAAATGGGCTGCTGTAAGATGATAGGGAGTGGAAGTGTCTGTGACTGAATCCTTCTGTGACTGAATCCTTCTGTGATTGAATCCTTCTGTGGGCACCCTTCTGACCTGCAACCAATTGCCACCACGTAAAAATGCAGGCTTAAGGCTGTCCGTTCCTCTAATTCTTCAAGAGAAGACAGATACTATAAATTTCTGTGAAGATCCTGATTTTTAAATATTGGCAAGTAATTCCAATTGTAGAAACATCTGTAGGCTGGGCACAGTGACTCATGCCTGTAATCCCAGCACTTTGGGAGGCTGAGGCAAGGGGAGGTCGAGGCCGTGGTAGCTGTGATCGTGCCACTGCACTACAGCCTAGGTGACGGAGTGAGACTCTGACTCAAAAAAAAAAAAAAATGAGTAGCCAAACTCAGGCAAAGTCATGGGAACCACAGACTTCTAGTTTGGTGAATTAAGTTTAGTGAATCAAGGCCAGAATGTTGGGGAAGAGAAGGGCTTTGAAGACTTAGGCCTCCGGGGATTGGAAAAGGGAAAGGCCTGCTGTGTGGGTCGGAGGCTTAGAAACTAGGAAGAGAGGAGTTGCAGGCTCTAGAGTGATAAAGACCTGAGCCAGCACCCAGCACAGCACCCAAGGAGGCAGCATCCGGGAGCAAGCAAGCGTCGTGAGGACAGGGTGCCACACACACAGTCTGGAGGGCCCAGGACTCCAAGCCGAGCGGCTCCACCTAGCAGAGCTACCAGGAGAGCCAGCCACCTCCCTCAGGGCAAACCAGGAAGACCAGCGGGAGAGACCAAGGCCCTCGCCTGTTTTCTGTGTCAGCTTTGTTGCCTGATCCAAGGATGGGGAGAGAATCCCAGAACACTAAGCCCAGGGGACTTCCTGGAGCCAGAGTCTGTTTTGTTTAGAAAATAACAAAGTGTGCCATTTCTTTCAACCCAAATGCCTCAGAACAGTGTTTCTTAAAGTTTAGGTTATGGACCCATGAGGGTCCCTGAGACCCTCTCAGAAGGCCCTTGAGGTCAAAACTATTTTCTTGATAATAATAAGATGTTGTTTACTCATTTTTTTTTTTGAGTTGGAGCCTCACTCCGTCGCCCAGACTGGAGGGCAATGGCGGCTCCCAGCCACCGCAGCCTCGACCTGCAGGCCTCCAGCGATCCTTCCACCTCAGCCTTCCAAGTAGCTGGAACTACAGGCACGTGCTAAATACCCAGATAATTTTTAATTTATTGTAGAGGCAAGGTCTCGCCAAGTTACCCGGGCTGTTTCTCGAACCCATGGGTTCAGGCAATCCCCTCACCTCGGCCTCCCAAAGTGCTGGGATTACAGACTTGAGCCACCACACCCAATCTGTTTGCCCTTTTTACAGTGTAAACTTTTACCCTGAGAGTGCCAAGCAAACCGTGTCCTGGTGGCCAACATTGTGTCTTCATGGCCTCACACACAATAAAACAATGGCCAGCTTCACTTAGGAATGTTCAGCAGTAAGAATTGCTGATTTATTTATTTATTTTTGAGTCAGGTATCATTCTGCTGCCTAGGCTGGTGTGCAGTGACACCATTATGGTTTATTGCAGCCTTGACTTCCTGGGCTCTGACAATTCTTCTGCCTCAGTCTCTTGAGTGGCTGGGACTATGAGCACATGCCACCATGCCTGGCTGATTTTTTAAATTTGTTTTGTAGAGACAAGATCTCACTGTGTTGTCCAGGCTGGTCTTGAACTCCTGACCTGAAGCAGTCCTGCCACCTCGACCTCACAAAGTGCTGAGATTACAGGCATGAGCCACCATTTCCAGTCTAGAATTACCGATTTTATTAATCTTGACCCTTGGGTTCATGCTATTCTCTGTGACAGATTGGAAAGGATACCTAATGCAGGTCTGCTGTGTGCTGAAGTGTGATGGTTGTCTTGGGAAAAAGCTCTGTTGGGATGGGTTGGAGCTGTGAGTTGAACATACCTTTATTTGTGTGTGTGTGTGTGTGTGTGTGTGTGTGTGTGTGTGTGTGTGTGTGTTTTGAATGGAACACCATTTTTACTTAGAATCATTGGTTGACAAAATGTGATTCTTCAAACGTGGGTATTGGGTAGCATTTTTCTTTAAAATGAACAAAGTGAGCTTGTCATGTCATAGAAATCAACTGACAGTATTTGTTGCCAATGATAGAATTTGAGCTTTCAAGCAAAAACTCACATTAAAAAAAAATCTTGCATTCACAACTAGAAGCTTGACAGCTTCTCAATCCTTTAAGACTATTCTGATGAAATTGGTGGTAAAAATTAATGAATAGATTTTTTACTGTAATATAAAGAAATGTATCAACATTTGGAAGATCTGTATAACTCATCAAGCCAGTATTTTCCAGATGACCCATGCATGACGTTACAAAATTATGCATGGTTGAAAGATCTTCTAAAGTACAAGATAGAATAATGGATTTTAATATAACGAAGAATGAAAAGTTCATTCATATCATTTTAGATTTTACATGACATGAGTAACTTTACACTGAAGTAGTTACTTCTTGTTGGGTGGATATGGTATCAAAAAACACCCATCATTATCTGAGAAGGCTAGTAAAATTCTTCTCTCACTCCACATGTACGGAGGCTAGCTTTTCTTCAGATACTTCAACCAAAACAACACACCCCAACAGACTGAATGTGATGAGCAGACACTGAAGAGAGTGCCAAAAAGACGAAACAGTACCACTCTTTTCACTTGATATTCTTGTTTTGGAAATTACAACTATTTTTAAATAAAAATACATATGTATATGAACACTTAATGGGCTTATTATTTTCTTATAATGAATTATGAATTACATATTTTCTTAACCCTCCGATTCTATTTGAATATATGAGGGGGAAGCCCCCCAAAACAGGAATTATCTTTTGGGGGGTGAGCCCATTGTAGTACAGGCTTCCCCTGCTACGTAAGTGTTCTAGAAACTCATTGGCGTTAGTGTACCAGCTAGTGTTGTTGTGAGAGCCTGCGCTGGATTTCAGGGAATTTCTTTTTTTTTTTGGAGATTCTTTCAGCGTGTTTGCCCATTTCGTGATGGCTGATTTACATGAGCAACTTGCCACCCCCTCACTGAGTGTTCAGCGGTTTTTGACTAAAAAACAGCACGACCCATGTGCCCCACCCTCCTTATCCACCCAATCTCAACCCGAGAGACTTTATTTTTGTTTCCTCAAAGGAAGAAAAGTACTCTAAGGGAAATGTGGTGCCCATGTGGAAGAGGTAAAACAAAAGATGGCAGAAGCACTAAAAGACAACAAAATGGACAAGTTCAAAAACTGTTTTGAGCAGCGCAAAAAGCGTCTCAATAGGTGCACTGCATCAAGCAGAGAGTACTTTGAAGGTGACTGATGTTTCAACACATAAGAATAAATACACAACTTTTTATCAATAAATTCTGGGGTCTTTGAGGTCTCCCCCTCATAATAAAAAAACATAACATACATAAATAGCTCGATAACTTTTAAGAGTATAGCAGAGTCATGCGAATAAGAATTTTGAGACATGCTCCGATGTTGTCACACCTGTTGTCCTTGGCTTCTTTGGAGCACTCAGAAAGATCTTGGCCACTAACAAGTACGATGACGGGGCTCCAGTAGAGGTTATGGTTTGCAATTAAAATTCATTTTCATGTAGGTGATACCATTTTATTCTCAACCCCTCTGGGAGGCCAGGAGAATCTGCCTTTCATGAATAAGGAATGGACACTAAAGAGGCAAAACACCTGCTCTCAGGGTGACCAGTCAGGATTTGAAACCAGCTCTTCTGACTTTAAACTCCGGGCTCTTTCTGCTCCCATGCACTTGACCTCTGCACCTGAAGTGGGCCTTGGCCCTGTATCTTCCTTTCTCATCTCTCCCCTGGCTTGGTCTCACGGGCGACCTGTGCTGTCTCAAAAGAGGACCTTAAATTCTTTATCACTTCAAACATTCTGTACTTGACCCTAGCAGTTCTGTTCACAGCCTGCAGCCCTGTATGTCACATGACCCATCTGTGTCCTGCCTGTGACTGAGGAACCAGGGGTGGTCATTCGACTTAGGGGCTGAGGCCATCAGTAGGATACTCTGGGCCAGCTGGTTTCCCTGTTTCCCAAATTTAAATTGAGAGACACAGAGGGCATTGTCAGTTTGATGGGGAGTTTTAGAACTGAAAACTCAGGCTTAGAGCTAAGCGTGGCTACTTGGGGGGCCACTTCAAAGATGACTAAACAGAAGAAATGGAGGGTGTGTATGGAGAGAGAGAGTGAGAAAGAGAGATGAGAGAGAAAGAGGAGGGAAGAGGAGGGGAGTGGGAAGGGAAGGGAAGAGAGAGAACAAAAGACGTGACCCTTGGGCAAGAGAGAGAGGATCCAGGTTCTCGACTTTTTGACCTCCAGTTGCCATCCCCACAAGGTCTAACCGCATCTCCTTTTCTGTCCTCCAACCTTAAGGCGGCCATAATGGGCCTTCGGCTAGCCCTGCCACCTTGCCGGCTGTCTAGCAGCGCCATCTCTCGGCTCCCCGCATCTCTAAAGGCCTTGGGACCTCGCTGAGGCCCCTTTATCTGCCCTCAGATTTGTATTTCTGTCGTGACTAGAGCAGTGAAAGTGCCACATGACGGGCGCTTTACGGACCCACAGCCTTTTTGCTTTGGGGACTTAGAGTCAGACCCCACCCAGCATGGCTTGCAAGGCCAGGGAGTGTCTTCACGCTGACGTACAAGCTTTTATCTCCCTTTCCCCTGGAAGCCACATTTTCCCCTCCTTTCAAAGTAAGATGCACAGTAATGAGGTACACCCTCGATTTCATGAAAATCACTTTAAGTGGGATTTAGGATCAGATAGATGGATTTCATTTCCGAGGACTTATTGGGTAAAAAGAGCTCTTCCCAAGCTCTGAACACAAATCTGTTTCCTATATTTACCCAAGGCTTTGAAATCTCCCCTTGCAGAATGCCAAATGCTAAGGAACTCTGGCTTTGGAAACACGTTGGGCAGAAAGCTAACATCATGGAATGACAGAAAGAAAAGCCTGTGGCCTGTGACCTCTTCCCGAGTGCCAAGTGCACTGTTAAAGTCCCATCCAGGTAGTTTGCTTTCGCCTGTGCCAACTCTACCGTGCCTCCATTTCTTTTCTACCTTCTTTCTCTAATAAACTTTGTTTGAAAAAAGTCCTGACCAGCTCGACTTGCTTCAGTCATCACTTTCCTCCTCCGCTTCGGGCCTCCATGCTGCCCTGGCAGCCTTCACCGAGGCAGTAGACCAAGAGAGACACACGCTTACCCACACTATGGCGCTTGCTTTCTTCTTTCTGTTTTTTATTTATTCTTATTTTTAATAGAGACGAGGTTTCACTATGTTGCCGAGACTGGTCTTGAACCCCTGAACTCAAGCAATCCTCCTGCCTTGGCCTCCTAAAGTGCTGGGATTACAAGCGTGAGCCCCCGCACCTGGCTACCTTCTTCTTTCTAAGCACTACAATCACAGTGCCTGAGCTGGGTCATAACAGAGTGACTATACAGCTTGGCAAAGCTGGAGTAAAAAGAACACTGTCAAATCAGCTGGCAGGAGTACAAATTGGCACTAACTTTCTGCAGGACAGTTGGCAAGTATATACCAAGAGCTTTAAAAGGGCTCATTCTTTTTAACACAGTAATTTGGTTTTTTAAAGGAATTTATTCAGAGGTTATAATAATGTTCCTTAAAGCATATTTATATAACAAAGAATCAGAGGTAATCTAAAACATATTTAACAACAAGGAGTTAATTAAAGAAATTATTGCTGGGCACAGTGGCTCATGCCCATAATCCCAGCACTTTGGGAGGTCAAAGTGGGAGGATTGCTTGAGCACTGGAATTCGAGAACAGCCAGGACAATAGCGAGACTTCATCTCTACCAAAAAACAAACAAACAACAACAACAACTGGTAGGGCTCGGTGGCTCAGCCTGTAATCCCAGCACCTTGGGAGGCCAAGGTGAGTGGATTGCCTGAGCTCGTGAGTTCACAACCAGCCCAGGCAACTTGGCGAGACCTCTTCTCTACAATAAATCAAAAATTAGCAGGGCATGTTAGTGCACGCCTGTAATTCCAGCTACTTGGAAGGCTGAGGCAGAAGGATCGTCTAAGCCTCACAGATCAAGGCTGTGATGGCCATGAACATGCCACCGCACTCCAGCCTGGGTGACAAAGTGAGACTCCACCTCAAAAAAGCAAACAAACAAAAACTAGCCAGCCATGGTGGTGTACGCCTGTAGTCCCAGCTACTCAAGAGGCTGAGGTGGAAGGATTACTTGAACCCAGGAGGTTGAGACTGTGGTGAGTTGTGATTGTGCCACTGCACTCCAGCCTGGGCAGCAGAACGGAACCCTGGCCCCCGAAAATAAAAACAGCAAACACGAAAGAAATTACCATGCAATCCAATATATGTGGCTATTAAAACCTTACTACCAAAGACTACCTAAGGACCTGAAAAATTGCTTATGATAAACTTGTAAAGTGAAAAAAATTAGAATACAAAATCAACTTATAAATTATCATATAATGTGAAAATTGTATGTATGGTCTATAGAGAGATATTTGTGTGATAAATAGTACTTTATATATGTGTGTATCTATGACTAAAAGTTAATAAAATAAAATGGTAACAGCGAATGTAGAGTTATGAGTTAATTATATATTCTTCATATTCTTAACATATTTTCCCAAATTTTTAATGAATATATACTATTATTATAATTAGAAAATAATTAAGATAACTTCTATTAGAGGCAGGATCTTTCTATGTTGTCCACGCTGGAGTTCAGGAGCCATCATAACAGACTATAGCCTCAAATTCTTGGCCTCAAGTGATCCTCCCACCTCAGTCTCCCCAGTAGCTGGGACTATAGGTGTGTGCCATCTAAAATAATTTTTAAATAAAAAACAAAATGCTTGAGTTGAGGTCATGTAACCCTTGGGCAAGTAATGCTACCTCTCTTTCCACTTCTGGAAAATAGTAAATAACTGGACGCAAAGTCTCCTGCCTGCAATTCCAGCGCTTTGGGAGACCAAAGCAAGAGGACTGCCGGAATTCAGTAGTTCAAGACCAGCCTGGGCACCATGGCAAAGCCTTATCTCTACAATAAATCAAAACTTAGCTGAGCGTGGTGGTGCAAGCCTGTAGTCCTAGCTACTTGCAAGGCTGAAGCAGTAGGATCACCTGAGCCCAGTAGGCTGAGACTACCGTAGCCATGATTGTGCCACTGTACAGTCTCCCCCAACTTGGGCGACAGAGTGAGACTCTGACTCAAGAAAAAGTAAAAGAAAGAAAGAATGGTAAATAATGCCTATCTTGCTTTTCTAGGGTGTGTTGTGAGGATTTAAGTCAATCAGATAAATGTCGCATACAAATATATTATTTCTGACTGGGCTGGAAATATAATCCCAACACTTTGGGAGGACAAGGCAGTAGGATTGTTTAAACCCAGGAGTTCAAGACCAGCCTAGGCAACATAGCAAGACCGCATCTCTACAAAAAATCCAAAAATTAGCTGGGCATGGTGGTACATGCCTATAGTCCTAGCTACTCGGGAGGCTGAGGTGGGAGGATTGCCTGAGCCCAGGAGGTCAAAACTGCAGTGAACTGTGATTGTGCCTCTGCACTGGAGCCTGGACAACAGAATGAGACTCTGACCCAAAAAAAAACTCCTAAAAAAAATCTTATTCATTGTCACATATTTTTCAAAATGATCTATTTAAAATGACAGCCGGTGCAGCTAAAAGCCTTTCCTTGACACCACATGTGAACCAGGATAAAGTCCCACTTTGTGGCTCCAGCCCTGACCCCTTCCTGACTCTCTCGGCCCAACTCCAGTTCTCCTTGACTCACAGGTTCAACCCTGGCAATGCCGGCACAGACTGGCAGCGCCCTAAACACCACGCTGTCTCCCACCGACAGCCTTCCCTCTTGCTGTCCCTCACTGCCTTTCTTTCTTTCTTTTTTTTTTTTTTTTTTTTTGAGTTGGAGTCTCACTCTGCTGGACTCCAGCGATCCTTCTGCCTCAGCCTTCCAAGTAGCTGAAACTACAGGCGCACGCTGCCACGCCCGGCTCATTTTTGATTTATTGTAGAGACCAGGTCTCGCCAAGTTGCCCGGTGGCTCTCGAACCCGCGGGCTCAGGCAATCCACTCACCTCAGCCTCCCAAAGCGTGGGATTACAGGCTGAGCCACCGAGCCCAGCTCCTCACTGCCTTTCCTCTTGTCGTTCACGGGGCTCCTGGTTCTTCTTCCACATCATCTCAGGCATCTAGGAAGACTTCCCTGCCTCTGCCAAGATGGTTCCTTGGCCGCAGCTGAAAGCCACCGAAGCTCCCGGGTTCTCCCTCCACCTTGGCACTTACCAAGCCATACTTGCCAAACTCGATGTGCCATTTAGTACCTCCTCAGCTGCAAATGACTGGAAGGCCGCAACCTTCTCTCTTTGGCTATTGGGTCCAGGTGCCCAGCACCAGGTGCTTTAACATAAGACATTCAAGCTTTGTAATTGTTGGATAAAAAAATCTGCAACTAGCCGGGCTCGGTGGCTCAGTCTGTAATCCCACGCCTTTGGGAGGCTGAGGTGAGTGGATTGCCTGAGCCCGCGGGTTTGAGACCCACCAGGGCAGCGAGCCCTCATCTCTACAATAAATCAAAAAAAATCAGCCGGGCATGGTAGCACATGCCTATAATTCCAGCTACTTGGAAGGCTGAGGTGGAAGGATCACTAGAGCCCAGCAGGTCGAGGCAGAAGGTGACCGGGAGCGGCCACTCTACTCCAGTCTGGGTGACAGAGTGAGACTTCAACTAAAAAAAAAAAATCTGCAACCACAACTATTGCTGCTCCCCGCTCAGGGCCACTGAGTAAGGTTTTATGGGTTGTGCGTTGCTCAGAGGTACCTGGCAGAGGAGACACTTAGGATCTGCCGTCCAACTGCACTTGGCTCTTCAAGCTACACACGTCCTGGCCTGGGCCTGCATCAGCCCAGTGTAATAGGAGCCTTTTGTTTGGCACGAAGACCCTGGTGATCCCCCACAAGAGGTAGCCACAAGGCCATAGCCACCGACAGGTGAATTATTAGGCTACATCCATCTAATTCGCAGAGGCTGTGTGGACTAGCCAAGAGGCAGAGAACAGGTGACACAAAGGACAGCCATATCCTCATAGATCAATGCCAGCCAATGCAAAGCTCCCTTGTTAGGAGCAAACAGCCTCTTTATCGAAAAATTGATTCAATTTCTCATCTTAGCATGAAAATATTTGTGATCTTCTAAGACATACTTTCAATGTTTGTTATAGTATAGCCATCTCTGTCCAGTAGAACTTTCTGGGGGTGACAGAAATGTTGTGTCCTGTCCATGACTGTGGCCACCAGCCACATGGGGTTACTGAGTGTTTGAAATATGGTCAGTGTGACGCAGGGAGTGAATTTTTTATTGTATTTAATTTTAATTAATTAATTAATTTTTGAGTTGGAGTCTCACTCTGTTGCCCAGGCTGGAGTGCATTGGCACACTCATGGCAACTGCAGCCTCGACCTGCTGAGTTCAGGGAATCCTTCTGCCTCAGCCTTCCAAACAATTGGAACCACAGGCACGCACCACCACACCCAGCTAATTTTTTGATTTATTGTTGAGACGAGGTCTCACCAAGTTGCCCAGGCTGGTCTTGAACCCCTGAGCTCTGGCAATCCTCTCTTCTCTGCCTCTCAAAGTGCTGGGATTACAGGCATGAGCCACTGTACCTGGCTTAATTTTAATTGATTTAAATAGTCACAGTGGTTAGCAGCTACTATCTGAACAGTGCAGGTATGGACAAAGTGTTTTTAAATTCAGTGTGAATAGCAATGATCTGGGTACTTGTCATGAAATAGACTCTTGGCCCCTTCCCAAAGGACCCTGATTCAGTGGGTTTAGATGAGGCCAAGGAATTTGTGTTTTTAACCAGCACCCCAAGAAGTTCTCATACAGGTTGAAACTTGGGCCATATTTAGAAAGTGACTACTAAACAGGTGTTAGGGTATCTTGGAGAAGTTGGTCATAAGCTATTTTTTGACTTGGGCTATTTTGGTCCCAAAGCTACAACTAACTTCCAGTCACTCCTGAAATTCTGGAATAAGAGAAGCCTTCCTTGAGGTAGCTTTTCTGGCGTTGCTGTTTTCTCCTTGGGAGCTCAGACATTTGTCCACGTCAATTTGCTCTGCAATTAAGAAAACGGAACTCTCTGTGGCAACAGCAATTGCTCAGAGTAACCACCTGAGACCATTTCTTCCTCTGGCTTCCTTTCCTTCCTCCTCAGACCCACCCAACCCCGGTACCAGGCTATCTGCTAGCCCTTCCCACACACAGAGACCTCCCACAGAGGCAGCCAGGCTGTGGCCTGTCCTGGGATGAGAAATCCCTCGTTCGAGTGAATTGAGGACAAGTCTCTTACTCTTCCAGGGCTGGTCCTGAACCAATGCTGCTGAGTTCGGCTGGAGCCAAAGAAGTGGCAAGAAAGTGGGGTGCCAGCAGTCCCCCTATAAATTCTCCCATGCCCCATGACCTCCCAGTTTGAGATTATCCAATGGGGCCACGTTTGTTTATGCCCCGATTGCAGTGACCCTGGATTCTGACTGGGCCTTCCACTTGCCCAGTCAGAATCCAGTCCCTCTCTAGAGGCCCCTGGTAAATTCTAAGAACCACCCCAGGAAAGTCTCAGGCTGGGCACAGGCCAGACTTCCAGCTGCAGCAGCCACCGGAGGGCTACCCTGATGTCTCTCTTCCTCTGGCTTCTACTGGCCCGTTAAGCTGCTTGAAAACGTCTTCCAAGGCCACCCGTACCACTGCACTGAGCTTCCTGCAAAGGGAGGAGAACGGCCTTTCCCCACTCCTGGGCCACATTTTGTCACCTGGGTCCTAAAGTACCGCAGTCGTGCTCAGAATCTCACTGAGCCCCCTATGAAAATAATTCCAGCTGGACCTGGTGGCTTGCACCTATAATCCCAGCACTTTGGGAGGCCGAGGCGAGAGGAATGCTTGGACTCAGGAGTTCGAGACCAGCGTAGGCAACATAGTGAGATTTTTTTTTTCTCTGCAAAAAATGAACTGGGTGTGGTAGTGCATGCGTGTAGTCCCAGCTACTTGGGAGGCTAAGGCAGAAGAAGGACTGCGGCCGGAGGTCGAGGCTGCGGTGAGCCGTGATCATGCCACCGCAGCTTGAACAACAGAGTGAGATCTCGACTTGAAAGAAAGAAAGAAAAGAATTCCATCATTTTCAGATCCTATCCTTCTAGAAATAAAACCCAGGCCAAGGGGAGACAGGTGGAGAAGAGACCCATGAAAGCATCACTTTCTTCCTCTCTCAGTTACAAAATATCAGTTCCGCACATATAAATGAAGACAGACAATGGGGGTAATAACACTTGCAATAACAGGGTTCCAGTTCAGCCCGAATTGCCCCTGATGCACACACATGAAACACGATCGGGTTAGATAAACCGAGGATGCCTGCCTCTCCATGCTGCTCCCAATCAATGGTGCGCACCACACCAAGGAGAACACGGAGTCAGTCGCCCTGCAGCCTGGGCGGTGGGGAGAGGGCATGATGAGGAGGAAGTCTGGAAAGATTCCTTCTTATAAAGACACACATTTTGCCTCTCCTGGAGACACCAGCTGCTTGTTCTGTTCTTTCCTTTTTCTTGCTTGAAAGCACAATTCATTGATCCAGCCTCTCCACTGGGTCAGCCCACTTTCAACAGACTCTAAAGGAGAGTGGTTAACTGCTCGGAAACCCTCTGCGCACTGGGGCATAAGAGATCTCTGCGACTCCTCCAGCGCTGGGGAAGAGTCTATTCTAGGTAACTGCCTCACATTTTTTTCTCCAACTAGTACCGAGTTGAAAAACATGCATCAGTGGGGTCTGCGGCTACCTGGAGTCAGGGCTTAGCTGTTGATTTGGCACAGCTACGTTTCGTCAGATGAGAAGTTCATTTTGAGAACAAGGTATCCAGAAGGGCTTTGGGGGCTGACATTCCTGTCCCTGGATAATGTCCTGCTGACCCGGGCATAACCCGCCAGCAGGCGTCTTCACCGAACTCAGAGTGCTGGCACCCTGGTCCCCTGACTCTGGCTCCTTTGAAACCGAGTTGCTGCACACGACGTGGGGAACGATCTCTGGCTGCCATTCAGGGGAAGAAGACAGATGGCTGAGGAATGATTTTCTGGAGTTTCCTGACCAGATTTCTCCCCGATGTATTGTGAAGCCAGCCATGGCTTTAAGATCTGTCCCTGGAGTGGCAGGCACGGACTCAAATCCTGTTTGGGAGAGTCTATAAACACTGTGGGATGTGGGGCAGGGCTGGCATTTCAAGCAGGCTGTTTTCGTTTTCTGGGACCTAGGTAAGAGGGAAGCTTGGGTGCTCACAGGCGGTATCAAAGCCAGAGGAGGCCGGGTGCCGTGGCTCACACCTGCAATCCCAGCACTTTGAGAGGCGGAGGAGAGAGGATTGCCTGAGCCCAGGGGTTTGAGACCAGCCTGGGCAACATGGCAAGACCTCTTCTCGACAGTAAATCCAAAAATTAGCTGGGCTTGGTGGTGCATGCCTGTAGTTCCAGCTACTTGGGAGGCTGAAGTGGAAGGATCGCCTGAGCCCAGCAAGTTGAGGCTGCGGTGGCCATGAGCGTGCCTCTGCACTCCAGCCTGGGTGACAGGGTGAGATTCTGCCCCCCCCCACAAAAGACAGAAGCAGTTAAGAGCAGTGAGATCAGGTAAGAGTCTGAAAACGGCCTTGGGTGTGGGACGAGGCTGCCCCATTGCACCACAGGGAGGTGAAAGGAAAGGCCCAGCCACTGGCTGTCATCAACCACAGGCCAGTCACCCTCCTAGGCTCCTGGACGTATGACAGCTCCCTTATTCCTGGCACCTGTGACCCTAGCCGTTTCATCAATGAGGATATTTTTTCTTCTTCGCTAAGCGCTCTGCCTGGTGGTCACCTCTGCTCATGTGGCTTCCATGACCCTCGATGTGTCAGCAACTCACCGTCAAGCACCATCCTCCTTCTGAGCCCCCAACATCCCCACACAACTGCCCCCAGAACCTCGCCAGCCTCAAACTCAGCTCCAACGTCCCATCTTCACCTGTGCCCACCTGCGTGACAGTCCCTGGGTCTGTCTTTCTTTATCCCACCGCGCAGTACCATATCCTGCAATCGCCAAGACCAGTCACTGACTTGTGACATGCACTTGGCTCCATCCGTGGCTCACCACGGCGCTGCCACTGCACGGGTCCAGCACCACATGCATCTAATCCATTCTGAACTGCAGCCAGCGAGCTCATTCTCGGGGCCGTGATGTTGCAGCTGCCCAGCTTGAAACCATACAGTCAGTCCCCCGAATGGTCCTGACTTCTGCCTGGATGTCTCTTGATGACCTGGCTCCTCTCCCTCTTCAGAGCCACCCCGCCACTCCAGTCCTGGCGCTCCATACACCTGACGGATGACTTTCATTCCAGTGTGTGTTTCTATTTCTTTCTCCAAACCTATTCTGGGAATACAGAGACTCTTCCCTCTGTCTGGTATCCTCTGGCCCGCAAATGCGGACCCCCCTTTTGTCCCACCGTCACTGTGGTTGGCTGACTCCTGATTGACTTCAGCTGAGATGTCGCTTCTTCCAGGAAGACCCCCATCTCTCTCCCATGTGCTTCTTCGACACTCTGTTCTTACCTTTGTCACCGCATGGCTTCATCCCCCGCTAGTCTGTAAACTCCTTGTGTCTCTTGCTCACCACGGAGACCTCAGTTCCAGGCACAGCATCTGGTACACAGCGGCTACTTCGCTCATTGTTGTTGGGCGAGTGATAAAGGAGGAAATGAAAGAACACCGTGCTTAAATTTGCTCAGCAGGCGGTTGGTAGGATTGGGATTCAAACTCAGATCTGTTTGTCCAGAGTCTGTGGCCTTTCCTTGGCACTCTGTGGACACAGGCTTCTTCATCTGGACTACTTAAGGCAAGGCAGGATAGCTTCCGGAGCTGATATAGCATCTTGGGAGAACTGCAGTGAACTCTCGAGGGTGCTTCAAGTCTGACATTTTGAAGCAACTCTGGGTATTCACCTCTCCACTTACTATTCTGGTCGGAAAGACAGGTCTCTTTCTGCTCTTTAACTGCAAACTGCCTAACTTAGGTCTTCAAGGGGCCTCTTTCTCTCCCCTCAGAGCAACGCTTCAGCCATCGTGCCCTTTGCTTTCTGGTAGGACCCTATGTAAGGCACCCCGAAGAGCTAGAACGAGACCGAACCATGGCTGTACTTTCTTATCCAAGGAAATTGCCTTGTATTTCTGTTCTGACATTGTGCCGACTTGTTGTTGCAGTGTGACCAACTAGTATTATAAAATTCAATCAGCCTGGAAGATCTCAGCAGAAGCCAAAGAAGAGCCTCCTTCTCGGCAGCAATCGCTGTAAACACAAATCACAATATTTGCACTTACATGAGCCACGGATGGATTGCATTATCTACCTCTGCTTTATTTGGATGATGAGTGACACACAGCTGGGGAATACAGAGACTCAAAAAACCCTGAAAGCCCTCGAAAGGAGGCTGGATTCACCCTTTCCTGCAGAACCATTGGCTCCAATGGGGCAGGGAATGAGCACAATACATCAAGGCTTCCACAGGTCCCTGGGTGAGACCTCCCTTGGCCAAGGGACTTCAGGTGTTATTGCATGAGAGTCCAAGAGATTCTCACCATGGCCCCCTCTATAAAGGAAAGCTAGGTGTGGTGGCTTACACCTGTAATCCCAGCATTTTGGGAGACCGAGACGGAAGGATTACTTGAGGTCAGGAGTTCAAGAGCAACCTGGGCAATATAGTGAGGCCTTGTCTCTACAGACAAAAAATAACCAGGTGTGGTGGCATATCCCTGTAGTCCCAGCTACCTGGGAGGCTGAGGCAGAAAAATCCCTGAGTCCAGGAAGTTGAGGATGTGGCGAGCCATGATTGTACCACTGTACTCCAGCCTGGGCAACAGAGTGAGACTCTGACTCAAAAATAAAATAAAATACTTTTAAAAAGAACCTTTCATTTCACATGACCTGTGCCTGCCCCCTGCCCCCAGGGTGTAGGGAAAGGAACGACCTGACCCTTGGGTTTCCTTAGCAGGAAACTGGGGCATTGCCTCCCGCCAAGATGATGCTTACTTCCCAAACCCAGACAGAAGAATGAATCCTGCTTCATTGAAAGTATATTGAGGCCAGGCTTGGTGGCTCAGCCTGTCATCCCAGCACTTTGGGAGGCCGAGGTGAGTGGATTGCCTGAGCCCGCGGGTTCAAGACCCACCCGGGCAACTTGGCGAGACCTCGTCTCTACAATAAATCAAAAATTAGCCAGGCATGGTAGCGCGCGCCTATAGTTCTGGCTACTTGGAAGGCTGAAGACAGAAGGATTGCGGAAGCCCAGTGGGTCAACACTGGGGTGGCCGTGAGTGTGCCACTGCACTCCAGGCTGAGCGACAAAGTGAGACTCCAACTCAAAAAAAAAAAAAGAAAATGCCCATTTTGGATCTGATTTGAAATAATCCAGCCAAGTGGAAAGTCTTAGATGAAACAGATTGTCCGTAAATGGGTCACTGAATCTGAATGATGGCTATGGGGAGGAGCCATTGTTACGTTTTCTATTCTTTTGTACGTTTTGAAATTTTTCCTACATAAAAGATTTACTTATTTTTTATTTTTTAGAGACAGAGTCTCAGTCTGTCCCCCAGGCTGGAAATACAGTGGCGCCGTCATAGCTCACTGCAGCCTCAAACTCCTGCGTTCAAGTGATCCTCCTGCCTCAACCTCCTGAATAGCTGGGACTACAGGTGCACACCACCATGCCTGGATAATTTTGAAAAACTTTTTGTAGAGATGGGGTCTCTCATGTCACCAGAGCTGGACACGAACCCCTGGCCTCAAGCGATCCTCCTGCCTCAGCCTCCCAAAGTGCCAGGATTGCAGGCATGGACCACTACACCCTACCAATAGAAGTTTTTGAATGCAGCATTTGAGTATAGTCTGGTATAGGTTTTCTGAGGACTAATTTGGTATTATATATTCAAAATCTTTAAAATGTGCAAATCCTGTGACTCAGAAACTCTACTTCTAGGAATTTGCTCTTAGGAAGTAATCATGAATGTGTGAAAAGAGGTATCACACGTTCACCATAGTCCTGTTTACAATAAAGGAAACAACCTCAGTATTCAATAATGAGGACTGATTAAATAAAGGATGGCACATTTTATGATGGACTATTTCACAGTCATTAAGATTGTCTTGGATCTGGTGGTGGTAAGGAGAAACAGTCATTTCACATACTATTGATGGAAATAACTAACCCCTTTGGAAGGTAAGTTGGTATTATCAGTCACCGTTTAAAACACAAATATACCTTGACCAAGTAATTACATTTTTAAGAATTTTTCTTATTAACAGACAAAAATGTATATATTGGGATGACTGCAGTATTCTTTTTTTTTTTTTAGTAGGATTCTCATTCTGTCATCCAGGTTGGAGTGCAGTGGCACAGTCATGGCTCACCATAGCCTCATCCTCCTGAGCTCAGGCGATCCTTCTGCCTCAGCCTCCCGAGTAGCTGAGACTACAGGCACGCACCACCATGCCCAGCTGATTTCTTAATTTTTTATAGACGAAGTCTCATCATGTTGCCCGAGCTGGTCTTAAACTCCTGGTCTGAAGCAATCCTCCCACCTCGGCCTCCCAAAGTGCTGGGATTATAGGCATGAGCCCCCGCGCCCAGCCTGCTGCATTCTAGGAAAAAAGTAGAAACAGTATAAATGTTCTACTAATAAAAACAAGTTGAATAAATAATGATTCAACATAAAATGGAATACTTTGATGGCATTATTTGTTAACATTTTTGAAAGTTTACTCTGGTTCAAGTACTGTTGTAACAAGCTTTACACGTGTTTATTTATTTCATATACTGGTGTGCAAAATCTCTGTATCTGTGATTCATTGTATAACACAGTGCTCCAAAACTCGGTGGCTTAAAGCAATAAACACTGCATGGCCAGTAATGGCAACAGTGGGTTTCCTCTAGAACAGTCTACACAGAGTTCTGCATGAGCTTTCACCCTGGCTGCATGATTCCTGAATTATAGCAGCCAACCATGATTTGAGTCAACTTCTGGAAATTCCGCAAGCTAAATAATACCCTGTAACAAATTTCTTTATGCTTAAATTAGTGAGGGTGAAATCTGTTGTCTGAACACAGTGGCCAAGAAACACCAAAACAGACTCTTACGTAGCCCTCCGCGGCATGCCTGGCTCCTATCCTTCTGTAATTGTTTCATACTGGACTGAACAGAGCTTCTCCACACCCACCACCTAACTACACCTTTGAAGGCACAGACTATAGACTGAAATAGCCCTGAGTTAAATTCCAGCAGCCCTTTAGGTCAGTACGAACTGAGGTAGATTCCTTCATCTTTCTGTTTCAGAGTCCTCATTTGCAAAATGAGGATAATGATTTTACCAACCCAGAAGGTCGTGGTGATAATCAGATGAGATAATACCAGAGACGATCTTGGCAGAGCACCAGCACATGGAAAAGGCTTCTGGTTGCTGTTGTTGATGTTATTATTACCTTTGGCTTTGGTGATCAGCACCCCCTCATGGCTCACTAATTCAATTACAGTCTGTGGTATCTGCCTGGGATGTGACACATGCCATAGACAGAAATAAGAGCTCTCTTGGTTCTAGTGTCCAACCTGAAAGCCAGGTTTCACCTCTGTCCCCGTCAGTTCTTGGTTACAAGCAACAGACTGACTTGTGATCTTCAGTTTAAAAAAAAGAGAGAGAGAGAGCATTTATTAGGCCGGACGCAGTGGCTTGCGCCTATAATCCCAACACTTTGGGAGGCCAAGGTGAGAAGATTGCCGAGCCCAGGAGTTCAAGACCAACCTAGACAACATAGCAAGACCTTATTGCTACAAAAAATTTTAAAATGAGCTGGGTGTGGTAGCGTGCATCTGCAGTCCAGGAGGCTGAGGTGGGAGGATCGCCTGAAACCAGGGGGTCAAGGCTACAGTGAACCATGATTGTGCCACTGAACTCCTACCTGAGGGAATTATTGGAAAGATAAAGACAACTTTCAGAATCCATTGGTGATGGAAGAACAAGTCTTGGAACAAGACAAGAAATTAAGCATGTCCCGAGGGCCAAGCCAGGGAGGCCATCCTTGAGACCATGCTCAGCTGCTCCTAGAAGTGAACTCTAACCATCTTGGTTCACCCCCTCCATCCAAAGTCCCAGGCAGGAGTATCTGACTGGCCCAGCACAGGTCATGTGCCTGCCCCCTGCCCCCAGGGTGTAGGGAAAGGAACGACCTGACCCTTGGGTTTCCTTAGCAGGAAACTGGGGCATTGCCTCCCGCCAAGATGATGCTTACTTCCCAAACCCAGACAGAAGCACTGGATGATGGGCAGTGTATTAGTCAGGGTTCTCCAGAGAAACAGAACCAATAGGATGTGTATATACATACTATATAGGAGGAGATGTATTATTAAAAATGGACTTATTATTAAAAATGGCTCCCGGCCACCGCAGCCTCGACCCACTGGGCTCTGGCAATCCTTCCGCCTCAGCCTTCCAAGTAGCCGGAATTATAGGCATGCGCTACCACACCCGGCTGATTTTTTTGATTTATTGTAGAGATGAGGTCTCGCTGCCCAGGCGGGTCTCGAACCCGCGGGCTCAGGCAATCCACTCACCTCAGCCTCCCAAAGGCACGGGATGACAGGTTGAGCCACCAAGCCCGGCTAACCCAAAGTGTTTTAGGATGCTTCGAGAGGACAGGAGTGTCTCACTAGAGCTACTCACAGAGATAGGGCTTGTTCTATGGGACACGGTCTCCTAGGCAACACAAAGACCTTGATGTCTACAGTAGCCCTCCTCAGCTGAGGACAGGCTGAGATTAGGCTGAGGTCAGGGAAGAATCTATTCTTCAAAATAGGTCCCAGACGGACAAAGTTTGAGAATCTTGGTTTAGGAAAGAAATACACAGATTCTTTTTCACAGCCAACCAACTCCTCAGGCCAGCTTCCTTTCCCTGGTACGTTGTGAAAGGATTAGAAACATTTTTTTTGTTCTCACCAGCCTGACATCCTGATCGGGCTTTGTAATAGCTCCATTTATCATGGGATTTCTGTCCCAGACCACTTAGGTTACTAACACCCATTTGTCCCTGTTAGGATACATTTCTGTTTAGGAGTCTTGTCATCAGAGGACCGATCCCTTTATATGGTACACTTAGACTTGTCATCCTTTAGACAGGTGGTGCGGATGTCACCTGAAAATACCGATGCATTGATATATTTCCTTCCTCTCACTATAAACTGTGGATGCAGTGCACTAAGGAGGCCTCTAAAGTGATCAGGCTTCTTCTCATCTCAACAGCCTTTTCAGGATGGATCAGTCTCACTTCTGAACAATTTTCGGGAGAACGTACCATCAGAGTCTCCTCTAATTAAGCAATTACTGCAAACAATGCATTTTCCCTTGTGGATGTTGTCGTATATACCTCCTTGTTTCCAGTTAACAACAAGAAAAAATGAAAACTTCCACAGGAAAGATAGGGAAATGCCACAAAATGTATTCGATCATTTAATCAAATTAAGTAGAAAATCTTATCCCTTACAGGAACTGTAACAACCAGTTTCATGGATTAAACTGTTCCCTTGCAAAAGCGCTTTTCCCCCGGAGAATGAATAAACTCAATTGGGTGGGAGGTTTTTAAGGCTCTGAAATTTTAAGAAAAGTCATTTTTGCTCCATATATATTATTTTAATTCGCTAAAATAGAACTTAAGATATTTGAAAATTCAAGCTCTAAAATCTTTCTCATATACCATGACAGAGCCGCTTTGGAAGCGTTCTGTATTTTTTTTTTAACAGAGATTGTGAAGAACATTTCAAAGGGACACTCCTGATTTAGTAAGCGGATTAACTAAATTTAGCACTTATTCAAACTCTTTCTGCCGTGGAAGCGCCACTTTTCTAGACTTCGGCCATATCTCTACTTCCCATGGTGATGTCATTAGCTGACAGATGTTCCCTCATTCCCTGGACACAAGGAAGTGGGTAAGAAGACATTCAGGGAAATGATCACGAAATAATCTTGTCTCAGAACCCAGCCAGCCAATCCCAGGCGCTCCCCTGCCCCCACACACGTCCTTCTCCACTCCGGGATCCATCCCACATTGCCCCTGCTTGCCAACAGTTGTTGCTGTCCTGGTGGAAGCAACCTGGTCGCATCTGGCAGGTACCAATGTCCACATCAAAACTCTGGACCTCGGCCACAACTCTGGGCTCACAGTCACCACAGGGGCAGGAGGATGTTTCCCTCACTAAACCAGGGGCACAGTCGTTCTTCTCCTTTTCCCTCTTCTTTTGCTTTTAAAATCAACTTTATTTTAAAATTCCATAGCTTTAGTGAGTATAAATAGTTTGTGGTCACACGGATGCATCAGACGGTGGCGAAGAAGTCTGGACTTCCATCCCCACCTGTGCACACTGTACCTGAAAGTGATCTTCCATCTCTCCCCTTTCCAACCCTCCCCTTTTGAGTCTCCATGTCCATTCTCCAGGCCTTTGCAGCTCCTTAGTTCAGCTCCATTTATAAGCGAGGACATACAGTGTTTGTTTTTCTGTTCCTGCATTATTTAATCTAGGATGATGGTCTCCAAGTCCATCCAAGTTACTGCAAAAGACATTATTTCATTATTTTTTATGGCTGAGTAGTATTCTATGGTGTATAATATATCACATTTTTATTATCCACTGATCAGTTAATGGGCATTTAGGTGGATTCCACACCTTTGCAATTGTAAATTGTGCTGCAATAAACATACGCATGCAGGAAATTCTGTTCCTTTGGGTCGATGCCAAGAAGTGGGACTGCTGGGTCAAATAGTAGATCCACTTTCAGTTCTTTGAGGAATCTTTATGCCACCTTCCATAGGGGTTGTACTAATTTGCCCTCCCACCAACAGTGTGTATGTTCGCTGCAGCTGCACTAATATCTATTGGGTTTTTTTTTTTTTAATTTTTTACTAATAGCCATTCTGCCTGGCATAAGGGGTTATCTCATTGCAGTTTTAATTTGCATCTGCCTGCTGATTAGTGATGTTGAATATTTTTTCATGTTTGTTGGCCATTTGTATATCTTCTTTTAAGAGATGTTTGTTCATGTCATTTGCCCAGTTTTTTAATAGGGTTATTTGCTGATTTGTTTAACTTCATTGTGTAGATTCTGAATATTAGTCTTTTGTAGGATGTATAGTCTGTAAATATCTTCTCTCATTCTGTAGGTTGCCTGTTTACTCTGTTGCTTATTTCTTTTGCTGTGGTTTAATTAAGTCCCACTTATTTATTTCTGTTCTTGTTACATTTGCTTTTGGGGTTTTAGTCATACTTTCTTTGCCTAGGCCAGTGTCCAGAATATTTTCCCCTAGATTTTCTTTGAGGATTTTTATGGCTTCAGGTCTGACATTTAAGTCTTTAATCTTCAGTTAATTTTTGTATGTGGAGAGAGATAGCAAGGGCACAATTCTTTTTGGGTTTGTTTGTTTGTTTGTTTGAGTTGGAGTCTCACTCTGTCACCCAGACTGGAGTGCAGTGGCTGCTCCGGCCACCACAGCCTCAACCTACTGGGCTCCAGTGATCCTTCCACCTCAGTTTTCCAAGTAACTGGAACTACAGGTGCGCACTACCACACCCGGCTAATTTGATTTATTGTGGAGATGAGGTCTCGCCTAGTTGCCCAGGCGAGTCTCGAACCCACAGGCTCAGGCAATCCACTCATCTCAGCCTCCCAAAGCGTGGGATTACAGGCTGAGCCACCTTGCCGACTTTCACTTTGCTTTTTAAAACTCTATCCTGGGAGATTTCACACTGTGACTTTCTTACAATTCTTTAGTATTTCAACCTTTTATATAATTTGTGCTTTCAAAGTAACGATGTTGAAAACGCTGGTAATCAACATCACCACTTAATGAGCCCTTTTTATATGCCCAGACACAGAGCTAAGCACTTTCCATGGATTACCCCAAGTGAGCCACACCGAGTCTTGCTGCTTTCTCGATTGCTACAGTTGTGGCTAGAAATAGGCACTTTAGAATCTGAGCTTCAGTTCTAGCCCGGAGATCTCAGACAAGCTACAAAGGCCCTTGAAGCCTCTTGTTCCTCAATCCTCCCTGGGGATAACCACAGCCTCTCCCTGGAAGTGCTATTCTCAGGATTAATAGTGTATTAATTAATGCATGTGAGACATATGGCAGAGTGCCAGCACACCACAGGTGTTCAGCAAGTAAATTTCCTCCCAGACTCCTCATCTGTGTGGCTTGTAGACTCCCCAGACTCAGTGGTCTCCTGGCCAGGAGCCACTGCAGCCCATTCCATACCCTGACCTCCTGCTTCACCCCTTCTCCAATTCCCTGGACTGAGCTGTGACGCTTTGAGTCTCTCCCACCCCAGGGGACATTTCTTCCTGCTAGGAGATACAAGAGCAGCCCTTGGCCCCCTGCTGGGTTTATCCTCAGTCCTTGGACTGATAGAGCCCCTCTGATGATCCTGACGAGACCAAGGAAAAAGAATCCTCTTCATCTGTGTTCTGAAATCACCCAAAGTCCTATGAAATTTTTCCCAACTAAGGTGCTTCATTTTGCTTGATCTCTTCTTTTTTTTTTTTGAGTTGGAGTCTCGCTCTGTCGCCCAGACTAGAGTGAGTGGCCGCTCCCAGCCACCGCAGCCTCAACCTGCCGGGTTCCAGCGATCCTTCCGCCTCAGCCTTCCAAGTAGCTGGAACTACAGGCGTGCACTGCCACGCCCGGCTGATTTTTGATTTATTGTAGAGATGAGGTCTCGCTGCCCAGGCGGGTCTCGAACCCGCGGGCTCAGGCAATCCGCTCACCTCAGCCTCCCAAAGGCGCGGAATTATAACCTGAGCCACCGAGTCCGGCTGATCTCTTCTTTCTTTATCTTGAGTTGGAGTCTCACTGCATTGCCCAGGCTGGAGTGCAGTGGCACACTCACGGCCACCCCCGCATCATCCTGCTGGGCTCCGGCGATCCTTCCGCCTCAGCCTTCCAAGTAGCCGGAACTACAGGCGCACACCACCACGCCCGGCTAGTTTTGATTTATTGTAGAGACGAGGTCTAGCCAAGTTGCCTGGGCTGGTCTCGAACCCACGGGCTCAGGCAATCCACTCCCCTTGGCCTCCCAAAGTCCTGGGATTACAGGCTGAGCCACCGAGCCCAGCCTCTTCTTTGTTCTTAAGAGAATGGAATTATTTATTTTCATTCTTTCTTTGAAAAAAGCCAACTCCTCCTGGTGCAGGTCCCTGTTCCCACCCAGAAGCTGCCAGGGTTACGGTCTACTGAAGCACAAGAGATGAAAACGATCACATGTCCATCATAGATAAATGCATTTTCAAAGGTCCGTGTATGCTTTTGTGATAGATGCAACGCAGGATACTTCACATGCACTGGAGGCTGTTCAACAGTTGACATTAAAAAGTGAGTCTTCTGGTTGGGCGTGGTGGCTCAGCCTGTAATTCCAGCACTTTGGGAAGCCAAGGTGAGAGGATTGCCTGAGCCTGGGGGTTTGAGACTAGCCTGTGCAACTTGGTGAGACCTCGTCTCTACAATAAATCACAAAAACTAGCCGGGCGTGGTGGCACGTGTCTGTAGTTCAGCCACTTGGAAGGCTGAGGGGGAAGGTTCGCCTAAGCCCAGTGCAGAGTGTGCCACTGCACTCCAGCTTGGGTGACAAGAGTGAGACTTCGACTCCAAAAAAAAAAAAAAAAAAGTGGGTCTTACTTTAAAGAGCTGGAAACTCCAGAATTCATGAAAGGAACCGCGGAAGGGAAGTCAAGCACCTCATCTGGGGGTGTGATCCTGCACAAATCACATCTCTCCCTGGGCCTCGGTGTCCTCACCTGTAAATGATGGCTGGAGGAGCTGACCTCTAAGCCCCAGCACTAAAATTTTATGAGTCTAAAATCACTCTCTTCTAGCTACGTGAGGATGAATATTTATAAGAGTGGCTGACATTTTTAAAGGAAGGAAATTATATAGATGTGCTCTGTACCCACATCAGACAAACGGCAGGTTAGTATCTGTCAGTTTTTCTATCAAAGGTTCATGCTTGTTATTTACACCTCTCTTCGAACAAATCCACTTGTCCCTTCCTCATCACTGGCTGTTCTGAGAGTCCCTTCCTTTGTCCTTAGCATCCTTTATGTGTCTTTCAAGATTTAACCATTTCTTGTACTTTTTTTTTTACAGACTTCTTCCGAATCAGGATTTATTAATGTTGGTATTTTCTCTGCAATCATGAGGTAGCTGTTATGGTCTCTCTCCATTATTTATCCATTTCCCTCGCTTGGTTTTATTTTTGTTTTCCACGCCCTTCAAGACCTCTCCTTGAACAGATTGCTTTCTGTTACCATAGTCTTAACACTCTGTTCTAAACCAAATTGTCCTCCGTCACCCTCTTACCACCTTTAATTCATCCTGGAAGATGTCATTGCAAACACTGCAACTGTTGCTTAAATATCTGCCCCTTTGTACAAGAGCTTATTTCAAAAGAATGAAATTCTCACAGTTGAGTAACGTGTTCACCATCGGTTGTGCCTCTGTGCTTTGTTCTGAGCAGGAGTTTTCCAGGTCTTCCCATGGAAAAATCCTCTTCTCCTGACCCACTCCACCTACCTCTGCACCTGCCAATCAGAATGCCTCTTCCTACCTGGACAACCAGTCGGAGAACCTCCTCATCCCTGCATTAAGTATCTGTGAATGAGGAGAGTCTCTCTATCAAAAGAAAACACGGAAGATTTGAGGTGTCCGCTCTGGAAACAGCTTTGAGAGGGGAGGACAGCACAGAATCAGTTTTACTTTCTCTTTGGTGATGGCATAAGTCTTAAGCCCTCTGAAGTGACAGAGCATTGGAAATTCTTTTCTGTCTGGGAAAGACTTGCTGCCGTCACCAGAAGGAACTTGGTCTCCCTCTTAATACTCTGCCTCAATCATGGACCGGAACTGTTTCTACTGGATTATTTTAGAACAGCTAAGGCAGGCGGGGATTTTCCATTAGACTTTTCTAAATGTTAAAGAATAATAACTTTTTTTTTTGAGTTGGGATCTCCCTCTGTTGCCCAGGCTGGAATGCAGTGGCACACTCATGGCCACCCCAGCGTTGACCTGCTCGGCTCTGGCAATCCTGTAATCGGTGGCTCAGTCTGTCATCCCAGCACTTTGGGAGTCCGAGGTGAGTGGATTGCCTGAGCCCACGGGTTCAAGACTAGCCTGGGCAACTTGGCGAGACCTCGTCTCTGCAATAAATAAAAAGTTACCCGGGCGTGGTAACACACGCCTGTAGTTCCAACTACTTGGGAGGCTGAGGACCACCTGAGCCCAGGAGGTCAAGGATACGGTTAGCCATGACCATGCCACTGCACTCCAGTCTGGGTGATAAGTGAGACCTTGACTCAAAAACCAAACAAAAAAAATGTGTCTTAAGTATACAAAGAGCAGGCTGCTTATCCTATTGTTGCTGTTATAGTACCGGGCCCTTTCCTTGTGCTATCTGAAGTGGTTACTCACTGACCCTAAAAGAAGTCCAGCTCAAAATGTCCCTTGAATAAATGTCTTGATGCTCAGCTTCCAGCTTGCTCCTCTTCTTCTAGACAAGGCAGGCTCACAAAGCTAGCAGCCTTAACCACAAAACCATCACTGATTCAGCAAAAACTTCCAGCCCCTCAATTTTGGACCAGGTACAAAGGCACAAAGTATAGTGTGACCCTCTTACCCTCAGGTTTGTATCCACTAGAGAGGAGGCAGACCAACAAACTCTCAATTGCCCTGCAGGATTCCAAGTGCTGTGATGGGGACCTGCACAGAAAAGGGCTACCTAGATCACACGGAGAGGTCAAGGAAGAAATTCTGGAGTCTGTCATGCTTGAGATGAGATGTGAAAGATGAGTATGATTAGCAGGATTTTAAAGAGAGAGAAAGGAAGCCAAAGGTCAAGGCGGGCGGCAGGGCCTGCACACGTACAAGCAAGGAGGTCCGAGTTGGCATTTCTGCTTGGGGACCCTCGAAGGCTCCTTGTGGTGGGGACAAAGGGTGTAAGGAAGAATCTCGGGCGAAGAGGCTAGAAAGGGTCAGAGGGCTGCGTCAGGGAGGAATTTGTGTACCAAGTGAAAGACTGTGAACTTGATCCTGACAGGTCTGCAGAACCACCAAAGAATTTTAAGCAGAGGATTGACAAGACCAGATTTGTGATTTTGAAACTCCAGCAGCAATGTGTCAAAAAAAAAAAAAAAGGTTAAAAAAAGGGGGCCGGGCTCAGTGGCTCAGCCTGTAATCCCAGCACTTTGGGAGACCAAGGCGAGAGGATTGCCTGAGCCTGCGGGTTCAAGACTTGCCCGGGCAACTTGGTGAGACCTCATCTCTACAATAAATCACAAACTAGCCAGGTGTGGTAGCGCGTGCCTGTAGTTCTGGCTACTCGGAAGGCTGAGGCGGAAGGATCGCCAGAGCCCAGCAGGTCGAGGCTGTGGTGGCCGGGAGCGGCCACTGCACTCCAGTCTGGGCGACAGAGTGAGACTCCAACTCAAAAAAAAAAAAGAAAAAAGAAAAAGGGAAAAGAACGAGATTCACTGTGGAAACAGTTTCAGTAACCAAGGTAAGAGAAGATAAAGGGTTAGACTAAGATTAAGGCTACAGAATTTTGTGGCTAGTTAGACATAGGAGAGAGAAAAGAAGTCTAGAAAACTTTCAACTTTGTGGTTGAAGCAATCAACTAAATAGTAACAGCTCTCTTAATTGAGCACTGACTATATACCATGTTAGGTGCTTTGCATGCTTTCATTCTTTCATGAACCATGTCTTATGGAAAACCTGTGATGTGCCAGGTACAGTTTTAGGAACTAGGGAAACAGCAGGAAAGAAAAAGAAAAAAACTTCTGCCTATATAGAGTATGTAGGTGAAGTCAGAAAAGGCAACGGGAATATCAGGAGTGGGGGAAGTCTGAAATGTCAGCGTGGCCCAGTGGCTCACACCTGCAATCCCAGCACTTTGGGAGGCCGAGGTAGTTCAAGACAAGCCTAGGTAACACAGTAAGATCGCATGTCTATCAAAAAAAAAAAAAAATTAGCTGGATATGGTGGCGCTCACCTGTAGTCCCAGCTACGGCGGGCTGAGGTTGGAGGATTGCTTGAGGCCAGGAGTTTGAGGCTGCAGTGAGCTGTGAGCATGCCACTGCACTCTAGCCTGGGTGACAGAGTGATTTAAAAAATAAATAGCCGGGCTCGGTGGCTCAGCCTGTCATCCCGCGCCTTTGGGAGGCTGAGGGGAGTGGATTGGCTGAGCCCGCGGGTTCGAGACCCGCCTGGGCAGCGAGACCTCATCTTTACAATAAATCAAAAAATCAGCCGGGCGTGGTAGCATGCACCTGTAATTCCGGCTACTCGGAAGGCGGAGGTGGAAGGATCGCCGGAGCCCCGCAGGTGGAGGCTGCGGTGGCCGGGAGCGGCCGCTGCACTCCAGTCTGGGTGACAGAGTGAGACTCCAACTAAAAAAAAAAAAAATTAAATAAATAAATAAATAAATAAATAGCTGGGCATGGTGGCATATGCCTGTAGTTCCAGCTACGTGGAAGGCTGAGGCAGAAGGATCGCCTGAGCCCAGCAGGTCGAGTCTGTGGTGACTGTGAGCGTGCCCTGTATTCCACCCAGGACAAGAGTGAGACTCCAATTCAAAAAAAAAAAGGAAAAAGAAAGAAAAATAAATTGTAAATAAGTCCAGAGAAGATCTCACTGAGAAAGTGACTGAGAAGTGAGCATGTGGCTGTTTGGGGGACAGACATTCTGAGCAGAGTCCCTGGGGCAAAGTGAACTCCTGAAACAGCCAGTGTGACTGGGAGGAACAATGGGAGGAAAAGTAGAAAGACAAGAAGTCCGAGGTGGTGGTGGGGACATGCGGGCCGGACCATCTGGAGTCCTGGACCAGCTGGAGTCCTGCCAGGCTTTGAAAGGTCTCCAACCTTCACTCTAATGCAAAACAGGAAGCCATAGCAGGGTTTGAGCAAAGTCTGATGTGATCTGACTTGCATTTAACAGAATCACTCCGGCTACTGTATTGCAATGGACTGAAGAGAGGCAAAACCTCTGGGGTCCCTCCCACAACACAGATGATGGATAACAGAGACTGGGTGACCGGGGTCGGTGGCCCAGCCTGTAATCCCAGCACTTTGGGAGGCCGAGGCGAGTGGATTGCCTGAGCCCGCGGGTTCGAGACCAGCCCGGACAACTTGGCGAGACCTCGTCTCTACAATAAATCAGAAACCAGCCAGGCATGGTAGCGTGCGCCTGTAGTTCCAGCTACTTGGAAGGCTGAGGCGGAAGGATCGCCGGATCCCAGCAGGTCGATGCTGGGGTGGCCATGAATGTGTCACTGCACTCCAGCCCGGGCAACGGAGTAAGACTCAAACTCAAAAAAAAAAAAATAGAGACAGGATGACAGGAGTGGTGACTGAAAAGCAGCGTGTGCTGGATGTATTGTGCAAGTACAACAGGGTTGGGTAATGCTTTAGATGTGGGTATAAGAGCAAGAGAAGACACCAAGAATGTTAGCCATGGAGTTGCCATTGATTAAAACAGGGAAGCCTGCAAGAAGAGCAAGTTCAGGGGAGGGGAAGAAAAAGAGCTCTTTTTTTTTGAGTCGGAATCTCACTCTATTGCCCAGGTCGGAGTGCAGTGACACGATCATGGCTCACATAGCCTCCACCTCCTGGGCTCAGGCAATCCTTCTGCCTCAGCCTTCCAAGTAGCTGGAACTACAGGTGTGTGCCACCACGCCTGGCTAATTTCTTAACTTATTGTAGAGACGAGGTCTTGCCATGTTGCTCAGACTGGTCTCGAACCCATAGTGTTGGGATTCCAGGCGTGAGCCACTGTGCCCAGCATAAGAACTCATCTTTGACATGTTAATTGTGAGATGCCTATTAGGTCTCTGTTTAGAAAGCAATTGAATACCTGGGTCTGAAGTTCAGAAGGTCCAAGCTGACACTATACACTTGAGTCATCAGCATAGAGATGGGACTTAAGGCCACGAGACTGGAAAAGACATTATTGGATGTCCCATCTACATCAGTGATTAGAGATGGGACTAGGTCAGCGTCTGCGGTGAGGGTAGTTCCTAATGGAAATCAACAGTCCCCTGCAATCACATACTTCAGAAAGACCAGTGCGGGTCCTGAGAACAGGGGAGACTGACCTCCTCGGCCAGAGGAGGAACGATTGCTTCTACTGACAAAGAAGGCTTGGCAGAATTTAGAATACGAGGTCCTCAATTTCATCAGAAACCGCCTACATGTCCTCATCCTGATTTTCAGGTTTCTTCTTCTTCTTCCCAATCAAAACCCTCACATTCACACCAGATCCTTCAATGTAGCGATTTTTGTTTTTTGCAACAGCTTTTTAAAGACACAAGTCACATGCTGTACAATCCACCCATTTAAAGTGTACGATGTGAACAACCCCCTGGGGACCCCTGCCACTGTGGGAGCTTTTCTGTCCTCTCAATAAATCCTGGTTTCTAAATAAATAAATAAATAAAATAAAGTACATGCTGTAATGAGTTTTGTGTGTATTTGTAGATGTAGATTCTTTTTGTACTATAGCTCGGTCATCTTCAAAATTAAACTTGGGTCTGAATCTCAGAATCTTGGCCCAGCACCTACAGCGGATAAAGGTTCCTTTCAGGGCATCAATGGAAGCTTTCTAGCTCATCGCTTAGACGTTGATCTGAGACTGTTGAACACTGAGTTCATTATCTTCTTTGCCCAAGTCCTCTGGTGTACTTAGAAACAACCAAGTTTCTTTTTAACTTTTATTTGCACTAAAGTCTTATTGGTAGCAGCCACTTGGCACTCGATGCCTTTCTTTCTCCAGTAGCTGGACTGTAGTGACTAAAGTGAACATTTAAATAGTTTTGTACGGGTTCGCGATGAGGTCTCGCCTGGGCAACTTGGCGAGACCTCATCTCTACAATAAATCAAAAAATTAGCCGGGCGTGGTAGCGCACATCTGTAGTTCCAGCTACTGGGAAGGCTGAGGCGGAAGGATCACTGGAGCCTAGCAGGTCGAGGCTGTGGTAACCAGGAGAGGCCACTGCACTCCAGTCTGGGCGACAGAGTGAGACTCCAACTCACAAAAAAATAAGATATAATAAAATAAAATAAATAAATAGTTTTGTAAACTTAGAAAACGCAGGAGACACCCTTATGGAAATTGGAACTGGCAACCAATTCCTAATCAAAACTCCAAGTGCTCACACCATAAGAGATAAGATCGACCAGTGGGACCTCATCAAACTGAAAAGCTTCTACAAAGCAAAAGAAACCATCAAGAGAGTGGGGAGACCACCCACCCTCACAGAATAGGAAAAAATATTTGCCAACTCTATATCTGGCAAAGGCCTAACATCTAGGATTTACAAGGAACTCAAACGTGCCAAAAGGGAACAAAAAGCCCCATTAAAAAGTAGGAAAAAGACATGGACAGACACGTCTCAAAAGAAGATATACAGGCAGCCAACAGACACATGAAAAAGTGCTCAACCTCACTAATCATCAGACAAATGCAAATCAAAACCACATTGAGATATCACCTAACCCCAGTAAGAATGGCCATCATTAATAATCAAACAACAGCTGGGCTCGGTGGCTCAGCCTGTAATCCCGTGCTTTGGGAGGCTGAGGTGAGTGGATTGCCTGAGCCCGCGGGTTCGAGACCCGCCTGGGCAACTTGGTGAGACCTCATCTCTACAATAAATCAATAACCAAACAACAACAGATGCTGGCGAGGACGAGGAGAAAAAGGAACACTTCTATGCTGCTGGTGGGAGTACAAACTAGTGCAACCTCTTTGAAAGACAGTATGGCAATTTCTGAAAGAACTAGAAATTGACCTTCCATATGACCCAGCAACCCCCCTACTGGGAATATACCCGGAGGAACTCAAATCATTCCACACAAAAAATACCTGTACATGCAAGTTTATTGCAGTACTATTCACAATAGCAAAAATGTGGAACCAACCGTGCTGCCCATTGAAGCCGGACTGGATTTAAAAAATGTGGGCTGGGCTCAGTGGCTCAGCCTGTAATCCCAGCACTTTGGGAGGCCAAGGCAAATGGATTGCCTGAGCCCACGGGTTCCAGACCCACCCGGGCAACTTGGCGAGAGACCTCGTCTCTACAATAAATCAAAAATGAGCCAGGCGTGGTAGCGCATGCCTGTAGTTCCAGGTACTTGGAAGGCTGAGGTGGAAGGATCGCCGGAGCCCAGTAGATTGGCACCGGGGTGGCTGTGAGTGTGCCACTGCATTCCAGTCTGAGCGACAAAGTGCGACTTCAACTCAGAAAAAAAAAAAATGTGGTACATATACACATTTATATACACAATGGAATATTTTGCAGCCATAAAGAAGAACAAACATATGGATTTTGCAGCAACTTGGATAGATTTACAGTCTATCATCCTCAATGATCTATCACAGAAATAAAGAACAGAGTACCATATATTCTCACTCATAAGTGGACCTTGAACAATTGCAATACTATAAAAAAGGGATTGGCAGTAGTGGAAAACTCCTGAGGGGATAGGTGGAATTGGTAGTTGAGGGAAGCTGCCAGTGGAGGGGGGGCACACCTCATCAACAAGGGTACTTGCATGATGAACATTTGTACACCTAACCCTGAATTGTACCCTACATCTTTAAAATAAAAAATTTTAAAATAAATAAATACTATTCTTTACAATGGGGTCTTTAATGCCTTTAAACCCAGTCAGATCCATGAGCCAAATCCAGATTCTCATCCAGAAGATTCTCTTCCCCTGGAAGTACTTTTTTTTTTGAGTCATAGTCTCACCTGTCACCCAGGCTAGAATGCAGTGGCACACTCACGGCCACCACAGTCTCAACCTGCTGGGCTCAGACAATTCTTCCACCTCAGTCTTCCAATTAGCTGGAACTACAGGCACGTGCTACCATACCTGGCTAATTTTTTGATTTATTGTAGAGATGAGATCTCACCAAGTTGCCTAGGCTGGTCTCGAATTCCTAGGCTCAGGCAATCCTCTCGCCTTGGCCTCCCAAAGTGCTGAGATTGCAGGCTTGAGCCACCATGGCCGGCCGCTTTTTTTTTAATGTGGGGTACAATTCAGGGTTAGGCACATATGTGGTCATCGTACAGGTAAAGTATGGGTATCCTAATTGTTGCTATGTGCCCCCCCCGGCAGTGTCCCACTACTGCCAATCCCTTTCTTATAGTATTATAACAAATGTGCAGAGTCTGCTTATGAATGTGTATGAGTGGTACTCAGATCTTTGTTTCTCAGTGATAAGTCACTGAGTATCATAGACTCTAATTCCATCCAGGTTGCTTCAAAGCTCATAATTTTTTTTTCTTTATGGCTGCATAATATTCCATTGTGTAAATGTACATTTTCTTTACCCAATCCGCTTTCGGTGGGCAGCACGGGAAGCACTCTTGATACTAATAACAGTGTCCGTCAAAGTTCAGTCGGAAAGTGGAGTTACTAGGGGTGTTTTGGGATAAGGGATTTGTTACAGGAATAAGACCTTTCACAATTGTGGGAGGAGCTAGGGATGCAAAGGTCTGGAAGTGGTACAGGATGATCAGGGAAGGAGGTGATGAATCTGGGAAGCCAGACATGTCCAAGCCCTGTGAAGAGACTCATGGATAGGTCTGTGGGAATCTATTGCCTCCATGGGTCCACAGTCAAGGGTATGGGCGGAGGCCACCCTTGGCAGTAGTGCTAGCAGCTGGGGAGAAGGGCTGACCCGGAGAGGAGGAGAGCCAGAGCAAGCTAGAAATTGCCAGGCACCTGTGCGCATGTCCTGACCGACCACATCTGACTGTCATGTAGTTGGTAACGGCTGCTGTCTCACTTCTGCCTTCCAAATCTCACACAAAATTAGTCCAGGAGGTCAGGGCTGCAGAAAGCTGTCATCATGCCACTGCGTTTCAGCCTGGATGACAGAGTGAGAGCCCGACTCAACAACAACAACAAAAGAAGTGGGGTCCATGCTCCCACCCCTGTGGCAGGATCCTTTACAGAGAGAGACAAGACACCGAGCGTTTTTGTTTGTTTGTTTTTGTTTTGAATTTTTTGCCAGGAAGCAGTGTTTATTTGTGCTGGCATCGGACCAGCAGATTCACATCCAAAGACTGAGCCCGGAACGCAGCAGGGCACCACCTTTTATTACATTTTAGCCCCTTTGTCTCCCTTCTATGGCAACCTGCATTTTTGATTGGGTATTTTATGGCACTGGGTTACTCATGCGCACTTAGACATTGACTATGCCAGGTCACTTTCTCTCTAACACATTTTTCTCCTATTCTGGGAAGGCTCTTATCTCTGTTTTAGAGAGGCCCCTGCCTCGTTCCCCCCTTTGGTGATTGGGCCCTTTTAGGGCTGAAGAGCATCATTTTTGTTTAAGGACTGGTATTTCCAGAACATCATTATATGTGTTGCCATATTTTTTTTGAAAGCAGAATTTATTGAGAGGACAGAAAAGCTCCCACAGTGAGAGGGGACCCAAAGGGGTTGCCCACCATTTTTTTTTATCATTGCCTCAATGAGGTTGGAGGCAGACTTTATGACTAAGGGGACTAGATAGAGCAGAATTAGAAACATTCCCCAAATTATAAGTATAATACCTATGAGGGTTTTTAATTCCTCAAAAGTTGAGAACCATACCCCTAAACAATTTCCCAAGGGCCCAGCCTTTCCAGATTTGGACTGGCACATGATCATTTTTTTTTAAATTTGGTTGGTGATTTTTTTTTTACCTTTCCCTCATTATTTTTTGTAAGCAGCAGTTGCTTAGGGTGTATTTGCCATCAACTTCCCCTTTAGAAGCAAGCAAGTAGTCTAAGGCTAGGCAATTTTGATAATTAGCATTGACATCTTGGTTTGCTCTTTGGCTAGTATGTTAAGGGCCTTTGCAGTTTCATTAGCTATAATTTTAACCACAGCCTGTAATTAAATTATGCAATTATCTTGTAAATGGGGGTCTGATAGTCCCAAGACCCATTCTCTGCTCTGGTAGTGGACCATACTATTGGATAATACATTTAGGGGGCCACTCATCATGTTTCTAGTTGCCAATGTGTAAGGCACACCATTTTCTTTGGGTGTCCCAATTCTTGTATACTTGGACTTTCAATTGTTCCCCTCTAGCAAGTGGGAGCAGGAAGAGGAGGGTTGGTTGGACCCTAACACACAAAATTCTGACTAGTGTAGGGGAAGTACAGCATTGTCCTTCTAGCATGACATATATGCCCCCTTTATCCACTAGCATCATGTCTAAGGCCATATGATATTTTAATGTCATTTTACTAGTAGCACTTAATTATTCAGCAATTCTTTTAAATACCATTTTTAATAGGATTAATAAATTTTTGTTGATTATAATATATATATAATTGATTCCGTTTGCATTATTATTTACAGTTACTCACCAAAAGAGAGATTTAAATCCTGCAGCTATTTGTTTTCGAATTTTGAATTTATTAGGAACTTTCCCTGGGACTTCTGTAGCATTTAGATAAATATTAGAGTCAAATGAGCCGAGTACTGGTGGTTCAGGTAATGATCATTGGACTCTTTTAGTAGTTATTGGTGAGTTTTGAAATGCCGGGGTGAATGGAATAGTCAATCAAACCAAAGCACAGGTTTTCATCCATTTGGGTGGCAACAGGGCTTGAACTGTCCTAACTCCATGGTACCACCAAACATCCGCTCAAGGGATGTTAAAGTTCGAGTAGTTGCCCTCATTGACCCAGAGACATCAAGGACATGGGTGCAGGTTCCCAGATGCCCCAAAGGAGTGCTGAAATCATCCCCTCATCTGGAGATGGAAGAGGAGTGATTCGCCTTGCCTATGGAGAAGGAAGGATATACCTTAGGATCTGACATCTGTACAGGTGGATCAGGGAGAGACTGTGGCAAGTCTTGTTCCTCAATGTGTCCTTATCTTGATATGGAGCCAACAGACAGTTTATTCCTTTGGGGTCTGTGTTCCAGTTAATAGGGAAAGGGACCATTTGAGCTAGTGGCCTATCCATGGCACAAGCATAACAATCTTTTGTTAAGACGTATTACTATGTATTTTATCTGTTCAACCCAGGTATTCGTGTCCCCATATCCTGTTTTAACCTCTAAAGTTTAAGTCTGTTACTTCCATAATCATGACCTTGCCAGGATCATTCCTGGGGTTAGTTTGGTTCAATTCCCAAAGCTGTAAAAGGTTTGGATTAGGGGATGGTGAAAATGTTGGTGGTGTTGCAATTAATTTTTCTTAAAATTTACCTAGAGGGTCCTGTCCAGATATGGCTGCTTTTAGCCTGCATTTCCAAGGTATCACCAGATTTCTGTCTATGCGTTGAGGCTGGGTTATTGTTAGTAACAACGGGTTACATTGCAAATGTTGACAACTAAGAGTAGCCCCTCTTATAAGCTGAATTTTATTTTTGAGGGTTTTTTTCTTTTTGTTTATTGCAGTTGTCCATTTTTAAAATTGAGTGGTTTAAAAGACACCAGACCAGTCCCGGCAAGGGTTATTTGGGATGAGTAAAGTTATGCCATTTTTAACATAAGGGCCAGCCCCATTTTCCCCCATATTTTATCTTGATACATTTTAGACCATGTTCGGCAGTGGTATCAGGACAAAGGTATTTGTCAATCATAGATCATTTTCTTTGGTTGTGAAGACTTTCACATGACAGGACAGAACAAGCATCAAATTTAATAGCTATTGGGGAGTTAGTTTTAGTGATATTGATAATAAGCTATCTTTTGCTTTTGTTTATTACTATGGTTAGAATTAGTAATACCCTTAAGGTAAACAAAGGTTCCGTGGTTGCTCAGGATTGAAAAGACCATTGCAAACAGGTTAATGATAAAAGCAAGAAAGATACATATGATAAGAAATGCAATTGGCAGTGCTATGATAAAAGGTACAGAGAATACATTAGGTTTTCTTGAATTTTGGTTTCAGTGGTTTAGTTTGAGAGAATTCCCTTTAATGGGAGTGTTCCTGTGGAAGGAGGCTTAAAAAGACATCTACAATGTCAAAAATTAGGCTAAGCATAAACTCAGCCTTTACACAGTTAAAAAGTTCCCTTCCTGGAAACTGACAACAGCACCTGCTGGTTAGATTAAACTGTTTAACAGCTTTTTTTCACTTCTGTGAACCCCACTAGCATTGCTTGAAAAGGCCTCCAGGATGTTGCGGCTTGGCCCACTTGGAAAAGTCCCAGTGTGGTTTTGCCCCATTTAAGCAAGCCCCTACAACAAATGAGGGCCCTTGCTGTGGGACTGGCATGTCCAGCAGGCAAGTGGCTGCCAGCCGGCTCTTGGCTAATAAACCTCTCCTTTTTATAACTTGTACTTTTGGTGTCGGTGTCTGTGAATTAAGTGCTTGGTCCCTATTTCATTCTCGAGTACCATAACTTTCTTTGGTGATTTCTTGACGCAGGTATGATGCATCCACCCTTTTTCAGCAGTCCATATGGCTGTCTCAGTTGTCAGAAGCACTTGGTAGGGTTCTTCCCAGCTTGGTTGGAGCTTAGTTTCCTTCCAGGACTTGATCAGCATCCAAACTCCAGGTTGGAACTGGTGAACTGTAAACTCAAGAGAAGGGGTTTGAGCAAGGAGCACTTTCAATTTAAGAGAGGATAAGGTAGAGGAAATAGCCAAAACATATTTTTTTTAATTGGTTTTTCTAAAGAAGCGAGGGCTAGGACAGGAGCAATAATTAAGGTTTGCTTTAAATTTCATTTTTGTTTTTGGTTTTGTTTTGTTTTGTTTTGTTTGTAATATTTCCTCAGTCCACTCAAGAAGGTTTGGGGCTTCTTTTAAAAGTTTAGAATGTAAGCCTCTAGTTTTAGTTACATAATATTCAATCCACAATTTATAATATTTTATTAAGCCCCTAAACTTTTAAAGATTTCTTTGGATTAAAATGTCTTGTTTCATTCCCCTTAGGGTTGGTTTTTTTCTCTAGCTTGCCATCTCTGGCTTTTGGGGGCCATCCATGGGGGTCTCCCATTCCTTTGTTTCTGAAGCATTTTTTGACAGTGCTTGTCATAATTTGAGCTTTCTGCCTTTGCCTTTTTTTTTTTTTTTTTTTTTTTTAAGCCTCATCTAACAAACACTTTCTGGGCTTTCCTCAAGGGCTTTTTAAGGGGCCTTTCATTTTATCCCTCTAGCTTTTGTAACTTTTTAGCAACGTTGGACCAGCTTCTAGTAACAAAGTTTTCTTCTAACAATTTTTGTCCTACAAGCTTTTCTGGATGTAATCTAGAATATTTTCTCGTCTGGTCCCTGAGGCATTGTAAAAAAGCTGTGAGATTTTTCTCTCTTTTTTGCTGAAATGTAAAAGCCTTAGAAACATTTTGAGACTTTGGGGCAGACTTCCGAATGCCCTTAATCAACAGTTCCCTTAAGTCTTGCATTCTTACTCTATCTCCTGGGTTATTATTGTCCTATTAGGGTCAGTATTTGGATACTTCTGTTTAGCAGACTGTACACCTGAGGTTGGGGGATGATTTTGTTCCCAGATGGACATAAACACTCGCCTAATCATCCCTTCCCCCCCCCAGTAAACAAAATATTGATAATTTACCCGAGTACATATGTTAGGTTTAGGGAATTGATTGACTTGATCAGCCAGCTTTAGTGGGTCCTCCAGGAGTGATTTTATTTCTTTCTTAAAATGTCCTTCTTCAGTATTAGTGAGTAGAGCACACAAAACCAATTTCTCCTTGACCTAGTGGGACTTCCCTTAAGGAGAATAGTTTTGACTTTTTGCCTGAATCCTCAGGAGGAAAAGGAAATCTTGCAATATCGTTTTGGAATTGTTCCAATTCCCTTTTTAAGTTAGGATAAACATGTTGGGAGCTTGGGGGTTTTGACTCCCGAATTCCTGATAGGTTCTTGTTCCTGCCCATCCTCCCCCCTTACACTCCTGGTCTTCTTGAGGTTTATAAAGTAGGGGAATACAGGAAAGTGGATCCCAAGACTTTTTTCCCTTTCCTCCGGGGGCTCAGATTCTTTTTTTTTTTTTTCCTTTCCTTTTCATATTCCCTGTTTTAAGGGGGGAAATGGGAAGGGCCTATGGCAGCCAGCAAAAGGCATAATCTTTTTCCTCAGATGAAACAGAGGACTTATTATTTACATAAATTATTAAGGTTTGGCAAAGCCAATCTTTATTAGAACCAGACCCTGGCCAAAAGACCAAAGGCTGACATATAGTTTTTTTGTGTCCAGGTAAAACAACAAGATACAATCATTCTCTTTTTTCCCTTCTTTTCAGTTCTGGAATCATTTTCCCAGTCTTCCAACATTTGTTCCAGCAGACTATCTGGGGAATTTTAATGGAGTCTCCGACCTCCCTTCCTAGACCTAGTGTTTGTTGCCCATTCTTGGTTACCAGGTTAGTCTGTGCAATTGTGGAGTTTTTCCCAAAGGGCACTCTATCTCTCATAACGGAGATTACTTGCAGACCTTAAGACTTCAGGCTCTCCCTGAAGGCTCAACTCCCTTACTGGAGGGTTCTTGCAGATTTCAGGATTTCTTCCAACTTTATTTTTGCTTCATCACTAGCTAGCATCTCATTCACTTGCTTTCACACAATATCTCCAACCCGCCGCCCAGTGCCTTAGAATTATGATTTCATCCTCCTGTGGGACGACTCGGGCAACTCTGGGAGGTGATTAGTCTCCCCTTCTGCCTCTTAGGAGCAGGCTTTAACAAATCAAATCCAGGTTTTTGCCAGTCTGATGGGTGATGCTCCCTTGGCTCGTTCCTGGGCCTCACTGGGTTCCTTTGTGCTCCCGGGGTCCTTCCTCCGGCATGCCAGGAGGGCTAGTCTCCTATGGATCAATCAGTCTGCTGGTGCCAGGCATTGTCACCTCTTCCGGCATCACGGGGTATCACATCCTGGCAACAAGTGGGGTGAAAACACTGTCTTTGCCTCCCAGTTTCCCAGCCAATGCACCACAGATGTGGCAGGATCCTTTACAGAGAGAGATGAGACACTGAGGTTTTTTGGTTTTTTTTTTTGCCAGGAAGCAGTGTTTATTGTTTATTTGTGCTGGCCCTGGTCCGGTGGATTACATCCAAGGGCTGAGCCCCAAATGTAGCAGGGCATTGCTTTATATTAAATTTTAGCCCCTTTGTCTCCCTTATATGGCAACCTGCATTTTTGATTGGGCATTTTATGGCACAGGGTTGTAACCGGGTTACTCATGTGCACTTAGACATTGACCACGTCACATCACTTCCTCTCTAACACATTATTTTTCTATTCTTGGAAGGCCCTTATCTCTTTCTTTTAGAAGGGCCTCTGCCTCACCTCTTAAACATGGGAGGTGCTCTGTAACTATATTTGTCCCCCTGTGGAAAAAATAAGCCTTATTTCTTATCCTTCAGGGCAGTTTTGTTCTCCCTATCTGTAACTGTTTTGAATAGTAGAAAGCAGCAGAAATGACACTATGTGAACTCCACGGCTAGGTCATAAAAGCTGAAACAGCTTCTAACAGTCTCTGTCTTTTTCTTTCTGTCTCTTTATCTGTCTCTCGCTCCCTCTGACTCTCTGTCTCTGTCTCTCTCTTGGTCTATTTGTCTTTCTTTCTCTCTCTCTCTCTCTCAGACCATGTGCCTTTAAAATTCTGAGTCACTGGCCAGGTGTGGTGGTTCATGCCTGTAATCCCAGCACTTTGGGAGGCCAAGGTGATAGGATTGCCTGAGCCCACAGGCTTGAGACTAGCCTGGGCAACTTGGCTAGACCTCATTGCTACAATCAATCAAAAAATTAGCTGGGTGTGGTGGCACATGCCTGTAGTTCCAGCTACTTGGAAGGCTGAGGCAGAGGAATCACCTGAGCCCAGCAGGTCAAGACGGAGGTGGTCATGAGCATGACACTGCACTGCAACCTGGATGACAGAGTGAGACTCCAACTTAAAAAAAAAAATTCCTGAGTCACCATACAGATAGAGAGAGACTTACAAGGAGCCCCAGATGTTCCTGTCCCCAGTTTTTTGAGTCTCCCAGCCCAGCAGCTACACATGAGGATGAGTGACCCTCAGATGTTTCCAGTCCCTAGTTGATGCCTGGTGGACTAGAGAAGAGCCATCCCCACTGAGCTGTGCCTAATTTTCAGATTTATGAGCAAAATAAACATTGTTTATTTTTATCCACGTTTTAGGATAACTTATTGTACAGGCAACATGTTTTTGTTCAGTAGTTATCTAGGATGCCATCAGTTGAAGCTATGAGTTTGGATTAATTTACCCAGGGAGTATGGTTTATATCAGAGTGACCAGAGAACCTTTTCAAGATATATATAGTAACCACATTTCTGCCCCAAGGACTATCAGAATGGGGATGAAGAAGCTGGAAGAAGGGGAAGGCACTCTGCAGTGTTTATATTTTGAAATGGCTCCACAGGTAACTTACCCTCAAGCTGAGGATTATTGGCAAAAATAAGAAGCAAAGACGGTTGAGGACCAAGTTCCATGGAAACTGGCATTTAAGGATAAAGTGAGCAGAGGAGGGTGTTCTTGAAGAACGCTCCTCAATTTTAAAAAACAGCTTTATTGAGGCATATTTATGTAGTGCAAAATCTGCCCACTGTAAGTATATAATTCAATGATTTTTAATAAATTCAAAGAGCTGAGACCAGGCGTGTGGTTCAAGCTTATAAACCCAGCACTTTGGGAGGCTGAGGTGAGATTTCCTGAGCCCACAGGTTTGAGACCAGCCTGGGCAACTTGGTGAGATCTCGTCTCTATACTAAATCACAAAAACTAACTAGGAGTGGTGGCGTGCATCTGTAATTTCAGCTACTTGGGAGGCTGAGATGGAAGGGTCATCTGAGCCCAGCAGGTCAAGTCTGCGGTGGCTATGAGCATGCCACTGCATTGCAGCCTGGGCAACAGAGTGAAACTCTGACTCAAAAAATAAAAATAAAAGAGCTGCACAACCATCCCCAAAATCCAGTTTTAAAATATCTCTGAGACAGGGGAAGATGGCAGCTGAGCCAGTCAGACCTGTGAGCCCCAGTGTGAGGGAGTGAATGGAAAATTTTGTGTACATGCTGATGAATGTATGGGTGTGTGAGTGGCTGACTGAGTGAGGGCTAGGGAGCTCGTGGCCAGGACTCTCCTGGTGCAGCAGATGATGCCGCAGCTCCTGAGCTTGAACCTTAGTGATTCCTGGGACACAGAAGCCAAGCACCATCTTTTTTAAAATCAACAAATCCCTTCCTGGGAAGAAAATATTGGGAGATACTGACTAAGTGGGGGCTCGTGAGTAAGTGGCCAGGGCCCTGGGGCAGCAGCTGGTGCTGCAGTTTCTCTGCTTGTTCCCTGGCTCTTCCCAGGTCTCAGAAGTCGAGCAACATTTTTTTTAATGGACAAAAGTTTTCCCTTGAAGAAGCAGCAGGGAGAGACTACCGCCCCAGGCTCTATCCCACCACTGAAGCAGGAGAGACTGCCGGCTCCAGGCTTGGCCTCACCACTTCGGCACCTAACCAGGCACCGGCAGCAGGGGCTGTGGAGGGAGCCCAGAAGCAGAGTCCCACCAAAGAGGACACGAGAGACACCCTGCCACCATCTTGAAGGTGGGGCAGGAAAGTGCTCCGACTTGCTCACTACGGAGCAATAGACCCGATCTCCGGGAAGGATCAGCTACTCAGGGGTTGATCGTGACTCAGAGGGAAGATCCTGAAAGCACACACTTCGGAGGGACCTGATGAGCACTGAGTCCCAGATGCCTCACCCCCTACCCTGATCCAGCTTCGGGACAAAGAGTGTGGCCAGAAAAGGACAAGGAAGAACTCCAAAGAGATCAATGGTGAGTCCGGGACTGACCCAAACCCCCTCTTCCCCAGCAATCTTCTGAGCATCAGATCCTTACAGCTGGGCTGCGACTGAGAGGAACAAATCCAAGTGGAGCACGGATGTCAGTCTCAACAGGCGAACTCCATTCCTGGATAGACCTGGTGGGGCACCTCCCCTACACAAGTATATACCTAGGGAAGAGGCAATCCAGCACCTCCCCACAGGAGGAGGTCTCCCTGACCGTATGAGAGTGGGAGGGGAGGACTGCAGCTCCACCTACCTCCACTGCCCCTCCTCCTTTCCTGCTCCAGACACTGGAGAGAGACTGAAAGAGGTGGAAGTGGGCAACCCCTTCAGGTCCCCTCCCACTGTGGGAGCTTTTCTGTTCTCTCAATAAATCCTGCTTTCTTAAAAGAAAGAAGAAGAAAAGAAAAGAAAAAAAAGAAAGAAAGAAAGAAAGGAAGGAAGAAAGAAAAGAAAGAGGTGAAAGCTCTGTAGGAGAGATCAGATTAGAGGAACAATTACAGAACCTGCCACAAGAGGGCAGGTTTTGGGGGGTTTTTTTTTAATTTTTTTCAATTTTTAAAAATTTTTTGTGTGTTTGTTAGTTCATCTACTTTTTAAATATTTTTCCTTTCTGCATGAATGCATATGTGAGAGTTTGATCTGAATCCCCCCAATTTTTTTCTTTTCTTTCTCTGTTTCTTTCTTCTTTTGTTTGTTGTTTTCTGTTCATGTGTGTATGTGATTGATTGAGTGTTCATTTTTCAATTTGTTGTTGTTGGTTTGTTTTTGCGCTTTTGTTCTTCTGGTTTTTTTATAGTTTAAGGTGTATGTCAATATATTATATGTGTGAAGGTTCAATCTGAATTTCTTTTTTTCCCCACTTTTTCTGTTTTTCTTCTCCATTCTCTTTGTGCTAGGCGTGTGTGTGTGTGTGTGTGTGTGTGTGTGTGTGTGTGTGTTCAGTTTTCTTGGGTTTTTGTTGTTGTTTGTTTGTTTTGTTTCACTCTGTTATTATTCCAGTTTGTTTTGGGGTATGTGTGTATGTTTGTGTGTTCAGTTGTTTTTTGCATTGGTTTCTGCTTTGCATCATCATATAGAGTGGTGGTGGGGAGTGAATCTCAGAGAACACACCACAGTCAGTGAACATTGTAATTTGCAAGTAGTTTCTGAATCGTAGTGCCCCATTCCTTACCTTATTTGACTTTCAAAAACTATAAGAGACAGCAAAGCTTCAAATCTACAGTCCTATTTCAAAAGAGAACAAAACCAGAGCCCAAATCAGGGAAGAATAGAGGGCTGAGCAAACATCAGAAGGGAAAGTCTCTTCCACTGACACTTAATAACAGAATTAAAGAGAAAAACAAGGGATCTGTCACAAATGAAGAAAAACCAAAAGAAGACCACAGGTAATTTCAAATGTAACAATGAGAAAACTCCTGAAAAATCAGGCTTTGGAGCCCAAACAATGGAAGTCACCAACAACTGGCCCCAGAATATGACACGGATTTGGGAATGAATGGAAAGAGTGAATAAGACTCAAGAAAGACAAGATGCAACACTGAAAGAACTTGTAGCAGAGATTTTGGCAATGAAAAATTTCATCTAGTAAATAAATAACAAGATGACAAGCAGGGAAAGCAGAATTAACCTAGCTGAAGAAGGAATCTCAGAACTTGAAGACCAGAACATGGAATTAGCCTGATCTGTAAAAAACATAGAAATTAGACTCAGAAAGAAAGAACAAAGCCTACAAGAGATGTGCTATTATATCAAGAGGCCAAACCTATGCCTGATTGGTATCCCAGAAGAAGAAAGAGAAATGGAGAAAAACTTAGAGCAAGTATTCCAGGAGGTAATCCAAGAAAACTTTCCCCATCTCACCAGAGATGGGACAAGTCAAGCAAAAAAGATACAGAGAACCCCCACAAGACATCAAATAAGAAGACCAACCCATAGACACATAGTAATTTGCCTACACAAAGTAGACACAAGAGAAGAAAATTTTAAAGGCGGCAAGAGAGAAAGGTCAGACTACCTACCAGGGAAAACCAATCAGAATAGCAGCAGACCTATTGGCAGAAACACTACAAGCAAGAAGGGACTGGAGTTCAATATTCAAAGTCCTCAAGATAAACCAAGAATTTCCTACCCAGCCAAGCTCAACTTCTTCAGTGATGGAGTATTAAATCCCTCCCAGACATCCAATTCCTAAGAGATTATGCAACTTCCACACCAGCTCTATAGGAGATGCTTAAAAAGGTGCTAAGCACAGAAGAAAGGGAAAAAAAGAATGACCACACACCACACACTACCCAAGAGAACAGCAGAGCACAGAAACAATAGAGAATACAGTGCAACAAGAAACTTGAAAACACACACATACATCAACCCCAAAGCCAAAAGAAAACAAGCAAAGAAAAGTTTATAAGAACCTCATTACAGGGATAATCGATCACATTTCAATAATCAGCCTGAATGTGACTAGACTAAATGCACCACTGAAAATACATAGAATCACAAACTGCATAAGAAGCCATGACCCAATTATTTGCTTCATCCAGGAAACTCATCTCACCACAAGGCATGCACACAGACTCAAAGTTAAAGAATGGAAAATGAGTTTCCAGGCAAATTGATCACAAAAGAAGACAGGAGTCGCAATCTTAATATCAGAGAAAACAACCTTTAAGCTATCAAAAATTTAAAAAGATACAAAGAACACTACATAATGATAAAAGTTTCAATCCATCAGCAAGAAATATCCATCCTAAGCATATATGTACCCAACACAGGAGAACCAGCATTTAGAAAGCAACTACTAAGTAAACTAAAAAAAGATATTGACTCTAACACTATTATAGCAGGGAACTTGAATACCCCACTAACAGACCTAGATAGATCATTGAGACAAAAAATCAACAAGGAGATCCAGATCCTAAACTTGGCACTTGACCAAATGGACTTAATAGATACCTATAGAGCATACCACTCAACAACCACAGAATATGCGTTCTACTTATCACCACATGGAACATACTCCACGATTGATCACATCCTTGACCATGAATCAAGTATAAACAAATTCCATAAGATTAAAGTATGCACCTTTTCAGATCACGTGGAATAAAAGTAAATATCAACACCAACAAAATTTCCCCAAAGTTCACAAAGACATGAACACTAAACAGCATGATCCTGAACAATTACTGGGTCAACACTGAAATCAAAGCAGAAATTAAAAGATTCCTGGAAACAAATGAAAATGAAGAAACATCTTACCAAAACCTCTGGGATGCCATGAAAACAGTTCTAAGAGGAGAATTTATATCTCTATGAGCACACATCAAGAAAACGGAAAGATCACAAGTGGAGAGCCTAACAAATCACCTAAAGGAGCTGGAAAGAGAAGACCACCAAAACCTCAACTTTAGCAGAAGAATCCAAATCACCAAGATAAGAGCCCAAATATGGAACACAGAAGACAAAAATATCATGGAAAACATCAGAAAAACAACAGGCTGGTTCTTTGAAAGAATTAACAAGATTGATGGACCCCCAGCCAAAATGACCAAGAAAAAGAGAGAAAAAACCCAAATAAACCCAATCAGAAACACAAAAGATCAAATCGCAACTGACCCCAAAGAAATACAAAAGATTATCAGAGATTACTATGTACACCTATATGGAAACAAACTTGATAACCTAAATGAAACGGAGAACTTTCTGACATCACGCAACCTCCCCAGGTTGAAACAAGAAGACATTTAGACACTAAATAGACCAGTAACAACCCAGAAAATTGACTCTGTCATACAAAAACTACCTACAAAAAAAAGCACTGAACCGAATGACTTTCCAACAGAATTCTACAGAACATACAAGGAGAAGCTGATACCAATCCTATTGAAAGTATTCCAGGCAATTGAGAAAGACGGAATTCTCCCCAGATTATTTTATGAAGCTAGCATCACACTGATATCCAAACCAGGTGAAGATCCAACCAAAAAAGAGAACTACAGGCCAATATCCCTTAGGAACATAGATGCAAAAATCCTCAACAAGATTCTAACAAATCAGATCCAAAAACCCATCTCAAAAATCATCCACCATGACCAAGTAGGCTTCATCCCCAAGAAGCAGGGCTGGTTCAACATTTGCAAGCCCATAAATGTAATTAAATACATCAGCAGATGTAAAAACAAGAACCACATGAGTATATTATTAGAGGCAGAAAAAGCTTTTGATAAGATTCACCATCCCTTCTTGATAAAAACCCTCAAACTCCTAGGTATAGAAGGATCATACCTCAAAATAGTAAGTGTCATCTATGATAAACCCACAGCTAACATATTGCTAAATGGACAGAAACTGGGAAACATTTCCCCTGAAAAC